>NW_022587991.1:0-28575 GCF_009834535.1 Camelus ferus | reverse complement strand
ATCTCCTAGGAGCCCTCCACCTGTCTTCCCGGATTGTCTCCTACAGCGAGCTGCCAGGGAAACGGGGTTGGGCTGGAAATGCAGGTAGTATCTGCTGCCTCCTCCTGGAATGGGGAGGTAATTAGCGGACTTCCCCCTGCCAGGCAACACCTGTGACACCAGGCCGCTGCGTGGAGGGCGGCCCCAAACCTCCCCCACACACTCGGTCGTGTTCGGGGATTCTGAGTGTTGGGAGGATCCGTTTTCTCTCTGCAGCGCCTGGGATCTCCTAGGAGCCGTCAGCGTGACTTCCTCGAGTGTCTCCTAGTGCGGGCTGCCGGGGAAATGCGGGGTATTTCCTGGAAATGCAGGTAGCATCTAGTGCCTCCCCCTGAACAGGGGAGGAAATTAGCGGAGTTCACCCTGCCACGCAACTACTTGATCCAGGCATCTGCATTGAGGTCGGTCGAAAACCTCCCCCACACACTAATACTTGATCCGGAATTCTGAGTGTGGGGAGTTTCCGTCTTCTGTCTGCAGCGCCTGGGATCTCCTAGGAGCCCTCCGCGTGTCTTCACCGAGTTTCTCCTAGTGCATGCTGCAGGGGAAATTCGGGGGTTAGGCTGGAAATGCAGGTAGCATCTAGTGCTCCCCCTGGACAGGGGAGGTAATTAGCGGACTTCCCCCTGCCAGGCTACAGCTGTGACACGAGGCAGCTGTGTGGAGGGTGACCTCACCTCCCCTACACACTCGGCCGTATTCCTTAATTCTGAGTGTGGGGATGTTCCGTCTTCAGTCTGCAGTGCCTGGGATCTCCTAGGAGCCCTCCGCGTGACTTCCCCGAGTGTCTACTAGTGCGGGCTGCCGGGGAAATTCGGGGGTAGGCTGGAAATGCAGGTAGCATCTAGTGCCTCCCCCTGGACAGGGGAGGTAATTAGCGGAATTCCCCCTGCCAGGCAACAACTGTGACACCAGGCAGCTGCGTGGGGTGTGTCCCCAAATCTCCCCCACACACTCGGCATGTTCCGGGATTCTGAGTGTGGGGAGTTTCCGTTTTCTGTCTGCAGTGCCTGGGATCTTAGAAACAAACGGCGTGTCTTCCGTAGTGTCTCTTAGTGCGAGATGCCGGGGAAAGGCGGGGGTTGGGCTGGAAATTCAGGTAGCTTCTAGTGCCTCCCCCTGCAGAGGGGAGGTAATTAGCGGACTTCCCCCTGCCAGACAACACTTGTGACTCCTGGCAGCTGCGTGGACGGCGGCCCTAAACCTCCAAAACACACTCGTACGTGATCCGGAATTCTGAGTGTGGGTAGGTTCCGTCTTCTGTCTCAGCGCCTGGGATCTCCTTGGAGCCCTCCGCCTGACTTCCCCGAGTGTCTCCTATTGCGGGCTGCTGGGGAAAGGCGGGGGTTGGGCTGAAAATGCATGTAGCATCTAGTGCCTCCCGTGGACAGGGGAGGTTATTAGCGGTCTACACCCTGGCAGGCAACAACTGTGACACCAGGCAGCTGCGTGGAAGGCGGCCCCAAACCTGCCCAACACACTCGGCCCTGTTCCGGAATTCTGAGTGTGGGGAGGTTCCGTCTTCTGTCTGCAGCGCCTGATATGTCCTAGGAGCCGTCCTCGTGTCTTCCCCGAGTGTCTCATATTGCGGGATTCAATGGAAAGGCGGGGGTTGTGTTGGAAATGCAGGTAGTATCTGGTGCCTCCTCCTGGACAGGGAAGGTAATTAGCGGACATCCCCCTGCCAGACAACACCTGTGACACCAGGCAGCTTCGTGGAAGCTGGCCCCAAACTTCCCCACACACTCGACCGTCTTTCCTAATTCTTAATGTGGGGAGGTTCCGTCTTCTGTCTGCAGTGCCTGGGATCTCCTAGGAGCACTCGGCGTGTCTTCCCGAAGTGTCACTTAGTGCGATATGCCGGGGAAAGGCGGGGGTAGGGCTGGAAATTCAGGTAGCTTCTAGTGCCTCCCCCTGGAGAGGGGAGTTAATTAGCGGAATTCCCCCTGCCAGGAAACACCTGTGACACCAGCCATCTGCGTCGAGGGCGGCCCCAAACCTCTCCCACTCACTCGTACGTGATCCGGAATTCTGAGTGTGTGTAGGTTCCCTATTCTGTCTGCAACTCCTGGGATCTCCTAGGAGCCCTCCGCCTGTCTTCAACGATTGTCTCCTACAGCGAGCTTCCAGGGAAACAGGAGTTGGGCTGGAAATGCAGGTAGCATCTGCTGCCTCCTCCTGGAATGGGGAGGTATTTAGCGGAATTCCCCCTGCCAGGCAACACCTGTGACAACAGGCAGCTGCGTGGAGTGCGGCCCCAAATATCCCCCACACACTCGGGCGTGTTCCGGATCTGAGTGTGGGAGGTTCTGTTTTCCTGTCTGCAGTGCCTGGGATCTCCTAGGAGCCCTCGGCGTGTATTACCCTAGTGATTCTTAGTGCGGGATGCCTGGGAATGTCGGGGGTTGGGATGGAAATTCAGGTAGCTTTAGTGCCTCCCCCTGGACAGGGGAGGTATTTAGCGGAATTCCCCCTGCCAAGAAACACCTGTGACACCAGGCAGCTGCGTGGAGGGCGACCCCAAACGTCCCCCACTCACTCGGCCGTCATCCAGAATTCTCAGTGTTGGGAGGTTCCGTCTTCTGTCTGCAGCAGCCTGGGATCTCCTAGGAGCCCTCCGAGGGTCTTCCCCGAGTGTCTCCTTTTGCGGGCTGCCTGGGAAATGCGGAGGATTTCCTGGAAATGTAGGTAGCATCTAGTGCCTCCCCTGGACAGGGGAGGTAATTAGCGGAGTTTCCCCTGCCAGTCTACAGATGTGATACGAGGCAGCTGGGTGGAGGGCGGCCCCAAACCTCCCCAACACACTCGGCCGTGATCCGGAATTCGGAGAGTGGGGAGGTTCCGTTTTGTCTCTGCAGTAACTGGGATCTCCTAGGAGGCCCTCCTCGTGTCTTCCCCGAGTGTCTTCTAGTGCGGGCTTCAATGGAAAAGCGGGGGTTGTGTTGGAAATGCAGGTAGTATCTAGTGCCTCCTCTTGGACAGGGGAGGTAATTAGCGGACATCCCCATGCCAGGCAATAACTGTGGCACCAAGCAGCTTCGTGGAGGGCGGGCCCCAAAATTCCCCCACTCACTCGTACGTGGATCCGGAATTCTGAGTGTGTGTAGGTTCCCTCTTCTGTCTGCAGCGCCTCGGATCTCCTAGGAGCCCTTGGTTGACTTCCTCGAGTGTCTCCTAGTGCGGGATGCCGGGGAAAGGCGGGGGTTGGGCTGGAAATGCAGGTAGGCATCTAGTGCCTCCACCTGGACAGGGAGGTAATTAGCGGAATTCCCCCTGCAAGGCAACACCTGTGATATCAGGCAGCTGCGTGTAAAAGTGGCCCCAAACCTCCCCACACACTCGGCCGTGATCCCGAATTGTGAGTTTTGGGAGTGTCCGTCTTTTGTCTGCAGCGCCTGGGATCTCCTTGGAGCCCTCCGCGTGTCTTCCCCGAGTTGTCCAAAGTGCGGAATTCAATGGAAGGCGGGGGTATGGCTCGAAATGCAGGGAGCATCTAGTGCCTACCACTGGACAGGGGAGGTAATTAGCGGACTTCCCCTTGCCAGAAAACACTTGTGACACCTGGCAGCTGCGTGGACGGCGGCCTAAACCTTCCAAACACACTCGTACGTGATCCGGAATTCTCAGTGTGGGTAGGTTCCCTATAATTTCTGCAGCGCCTGGGATCTCCTAGGAGCCCTCCGCCTGACTTTCCCGAGTGTCTCCTATTGCGGGCTGCTGGGGAAAGGCGGGGTTGGGCTGGAAATGAAGGTAGCATCTAGTGCCTCCCCATGGACAGGGGAGGTATTTAGTGGAATTCCCCTTACAAGGCTACAGCTGTGACAAGAGGCAGCTGTGTGGAGGGTGACCTCACCTCCCCTTCACACTCGGCCATATTCCTTAATTCTAGTGTGGGATGTTCCGTCTTCTGTCTGCAGCGCCTGGGATCTCCCTAGGAGCCCTCCGCGTGACTTCCCGAGTGTCTACTAGGGCGGGCTGCCGGGGAAATGCGGGGGTAGGCTGGAAATGCAGGTAGCATCTAGTGCCTCCCCTCGACAGGGGAGGTAATTAGCGGAATTCCCCCTGCCACGCAACAACGGTGACACCAGGCAGCTGCGTGGAGGGTGTCCCCAAAACTCCCCCACAAACTCGGCCGTGTTTCGGGATTCTGAATGTGGGGAGGTTCCGTTTTCTGTCTGCAGTGCCTGGGATCTCCTAGGAACACTCGGCGTGTCTTCCCGAAGTGTCTCTTAGTGCGACATGCCGGGGAAGGAAGGCGGGGGTTGGGCTGGAAATTCAGGTAGCTTCTAGTGCCTCCCCCTGGAGAGGGGAGTTAATTAGCGGAATTCCCCCTGCCAAGAAACACCTGTGAAACCAAGCAGCTGCGTCGAGGGCGGCCCCAAACATCTCCCACTCACTCGTACGTGATCCAGAATTCTGAGTGTGGGTAGGTTCCCTCTTCTGTCTGCAGTGCCTGTGATCTCCTAGGAGCCCTCTGCCTGTCTTCCCCGATTGTCTCCTACAGCGAGCTGCCAGGGAAACAGGGGTTGGGCTGGAAATGCAGGTAGCATCTGCTGCCTCCTCCTGGAATGGGGAGGTAATTAGCGGACATCCCCCTGCCAGGCACCACCTGTGAGACCAGGCAGCTGCGTGGATGTCGGCCCCAAACCTCCCCCACACACTCGGCCGTGTTCCGGGATTCTGAGTGTGGGGAGGGTTCCGTTTTCTGTCTGCAGCGCCTGGGATCTCCTAGGAGCCGTCACCGTGACTTCCTCGAGTTTCTCCTAGTGCGGGCTGCCGGGGAATTGCGGGGGTTGGGCTGGAAATGCAGGTAGCATCTAGTGCCTCCACCTGGACAGCGGAGGTATTTAGCGGACTTTCCCCTGCCAGGCAACACTTGTGACACCAGGCAGCTGCGTGGAGTGCGGCCCCAAACCTCCCCCACACACTCGGCCGTGATCCGGTATTCTCAGTGTTTGGAGGTTCCGTCTTCTGTCTGCAGCGCCTGGGATCTCCTAGGAGCCCTCCGCGTGTATTGCTCGAGTGTCTCCTAGTTCGGGCTGCCGGGGAAATGCGGGGGATTTCCTGGAAATGCAGGTAGCATCTAGTGCCTCCCACTGGACAGGGGAGGTAATTAGCGGACTTCCCCCTGCCAGAAAACACTTGTGACACCAGGCAGCTGCGTGGAGTGCGGCCCCAAACCTCCCCCACCCACTCGGCCGTGATCCGGAATTCTGAGTGTGTGGAGGTTCCGTATTCTGTCTGCAGCGCCTGATATCTCCTAGGAGCCCTCCGCGTGTCTTCCCCGAGTGTCTCATATTGCGGGCTTCAATGGATAAGCGGGGTTAGTTTGGAAATTGCAGGTAGCATCTAGTGCCTCCCCGTGGACAGGGGAGGTATTTAGCGGACTTCTCCCTGCCAGGCTACAGCTGTGATACGAAGCAGCTGTGTGGAGGGTGACCTCACCTCCCCTACACACTCGGCCGTATTCCTTAATTCTGAGTGTGGGGATGTTCCGTCTTCAGTCTGCAGCGCCTGGGATCTCCTAGGAACACTCGGCGTGTCTTCCCGTAGTGTCTCTTAGTGCGAGATGCCGGGGGAAAGGCGGGGGTAGGCTGGAAATGCAGGTAGCATCTAGTGCCTCCCCTGAACAGGGGAGGTAATTAGCGGAATTCCCCCTGCCACACAACAACGGTGACACCAGGCAGCTGCGTGGAGGGCGTCCCCAAAACTCCCCCACACACTCGTACGTAATCCGGAATTCTGAGTTAGAGTAGGTTCCCTCTTCTGTCTGCAGCGCCTGTGATCTCCTAGGAGCCCTCCGCCTGTCTTCCCCGATTGTCTCCTACAGCGAGCTGCCAGGGAAAAGGGGGTTGGGCTGGAAATGCAGGTAGCATCTGCTGCCTCCTCCTGGAATGGGGAGGTAATTAGCGGACTTCCCCCTGCCAGGCACCACCTGTGACACCAGGCAGCTGCGTGGGGGGCGGCCCCAAATCTCCCCCACACACTCGGCGGTGTTCCGGGATTCTGAGTGAGGGGAGGTTCCGTTTTCTGTCTGCAGTGCCTTGGATCTCCTAGGAACACTCGGCGTGTCTTCCCGTAGTTTCTCTTAGTGCGGGCTCCCGGGGATAGGTGGGGGTTGGGCTGGAAATGCAGGTAGCATCTAGTGCCTCCCCTGGACAGGGAGGTAATAGGGGAATTCCCCATGCCAAGCAACAACTGTGACACCAGGCAGCTGCGTGGAAAGTGGCCCCAAAACTCTCCCACACACTCGGCCGTGATCCGGAATTGTGAGTGTTGGGAGGTTCCGTCTTTTGACTGCAGCGCCTGGGATCTCCTAGGAGCCCTCTGCGAGTCTTTCCCGAGTGTCTCCAAGTGCGGGATTCAATGGAAATGCGGTGGGTTTGGCTCGAAATGCAGGTAGCTTCTAGTGCCTCCTCCTGGACAGGGGAGGTATTTAGCAGAATTCCCCCTGCAATGCAACACATGTGACACCAGGCACCTGGGGGAAGGGCGGCCCAAAACCTCCCCCACAACACTCGGACGTGTTCCGGAATTCTTAGTGTGGGTAGGTTCCGTCTTCTGTCTGCAGCGCCTGGGATATCCTAGGAGCCTTCCGCGTGACTTCCCCGAATGTCTCCTATTGCGGGCTGCTGGGGAAAAGTGAGGGTTGGGCTGGAAATGCAAGTAGCATCTAGTGCCTCCGGCTGAACAGGGGAGGTATTTAGCGGACTTCCCCCTGCCAGGCAACAACTGTGACACCTGGCAGCTGCGTGGACGGCGACCCTAAACCTCCCAAACACAGTCGTACGTGATCCGGAAATCTTAGTGTGGGTAGGTTCACTCTTCAGTCTGCAGCGCCTGGGATCTCCTAGGAGCCCTCCGCGTGACTTCCCCGAGTGTCTACTAGTGCGGGCTGCCGGGGAAATGCTGGGGTAGGCTGGAAATGCAGGTAGCATCTAGTGCCTCCCCCTGAACAAGTTAGGTAATTAGCGGAATTCCCCCTGCCACGCAACAACGGTGACACCAGGCAGCTGCGTGGAGGGTGTCAACAAAACTCCCCCACACACTCGGCCGTGTTCCTGGATTCTGAGTGTGGGGAGGTTCCGTTTTCTGTCTGCAGTGCCTGATATCTCCTAGGAGCCTTCCGTGTGTCTTCCCCGGGTGTCTCATATTGCGGGCTTCAATGGATAAGCGGGGTTAGTTTTGGAAATGTAGGTAGCATCTAGTGCCTCCCCCTGGACAGGAGAGGTATTTAGCGGACTTCCCCCTGCCAGGCAAAACCTGTGACACCAGGCAGCTGCGTGGAGGGTGTCCCCAAATCTCCCCCACACACTCGGCCGTGTTCCGGGATTCTGAGTGTTGGGAGGTTCCGTTTTCTGTCTGCAGTGCCTGTGATCTCCTAGGAACACTCGGCGTGTCTTCCCGTAGTGTGTCTTAGTACGAGATGCCGGGGAAAGGCGGGGGTTGGGCTGGAAATTCATTTAGCTTCTAGTGCCTCCCCCTGCAGAGGGGAGGTAATTAGCGGAATTCCCCCTGCAAGGAAACACCTGTGACACCAGGCAGCTGCGTCGAGGGTGGCCCCAAACCTTTCCCACTCACTCGTACGTGATCCGGAATTCTGAGTGTGGGTAGGTTCACTCTTCTGTGTGCAGCGCCTGTGATCTCCTAAGAGGCCTCCGCCTGTCTTCCCCGATTGTCTCCTACAGCGAGCTACCAGGGAAACGGGGGTTGGGCTGGAAATGCAGGTTGCATCTGCTGCCTCCTCCTGGAATGGGGAGGTAATTAGCGGACTTCCCCCTGCCAGGCACCACCTGTGAAACCAGGCAGCTGCGTGGAGGACGGCCCCAAACCTCCCCCACACACTCGGCCGTGTTCGGGGATTCTGAGTTTGGGGAGGTTTTCTGTCTGCAGCGCCTGGGATCTCCTAGGAGCCGTCAGCGTGACTTCCCAGAGTGTCTTCTTGTGCGGGCTCCCGGGGATAGGCGGGGGTTGGGCTGGAAATGCAGGTAGCATCTAGTGCCTCCACATGGACAGGGGAGGTAAATAGCAGAATTTCCCCTGCCAGGCAACACCTGTGACACCAGGCAGCTGCGTGGTGTGCGGCCCCAAACCTCCCACACACACTCGGCCGTGATCCGGAATTCTCAGTGTGGGGAGGTTCCGTCTTCTGTCTGCAGCGCCTGGGATTTCCTAGGAGCCCTCCGTGTGTGTTGTTAGAGTGTCTCGTTGTGCGGGCTGCCGGGGAAATGCGGGGGATTTCCTGGAAATGCAGGTAGCATCTACTGCCTCCCCCTGGACAGGGGAGGTAATTAGCGGACTTCCCCTGCCAGACAACACTTGTGACACCTGGCAGCTGCGTGGACGGCGGCCCTAAACCTCCCAAACACACTCGTACGTGATCCAGAATTCTGAGTCTGGGTAGGTTCCCTCTTCTGTCTGCAGCGCCTGGGATCTCCTAGGAACCCTCCGCCTGACTTTCCCGAGTGTCTCCATGGGCTGATGGGGAAAGACGGGGGTGGGCTGGAAATGCAGGTAGCATCTAGTGCCTCCCCAAGGACAGGGGAGTTAATTAGCGGACTACCCCCTGCCAGGCAACACCTGTGACACCAGACAGCTGCGTGAAGTGCGGTCCCAATCCTCCCCCACCCACTCGGCCGTGATCCGGAATCCTGAGTGTGTGGAGGTTCCGTCTTCTGTCTGCAGCACCTGATATCTCTTAGGAGCATTCCTTGTGTCTTCCCCGAGTGTCTCATAGTGCGGACTTCAATGTATAAGCGGGATTAGTTTTGGAAATGTAGGTAGCATCTAGTGCCTCCCCCTGTACAGGGGAGGTATTTAGCGGAATTCTCCCTGCCAGGCTACAGCTGTGACACGAGGCAGCTGTGTGGAGGGTGACCTCACCTCCCCTACACACTCGGCCGTATTCCTTAATTCTGAGTGTGGGGATGTTCCGTCTTCAGTCTGCAGCGCCTGGTATCTCCTAGGAGCCCTCCGCGTGACTTCCCCGATTGTCTACTACTGCGGGCTGCCGGGGAAATGCGGGGGTACGCTGGAAATGCAGGTAGCATCTAGTGCCTCCCCCTGAACAGGGGAGGTAATTAGCGGAATTCCCCCTGCCACGCAACAACGGTGACAACAGGCAGCTGCATGGAAGGTGTCCCCAAAACTCCCCCACACACTCGGCCGTGTTCCGGGATTCTGAGTGTGGGGAGGTTCCGTTTTCTGTCTGCAGTGCCTGGGATCTCCTAGGAACACTCGGCGTGTCTTCCCGTAGTGTCTCTTAGTGCGAGATGCCGGGGAAAGGCGGGTGTAGGGCTGGAAATTCAGGTAGCTTCTAGTGCCTCCCCCTGCAGAGGGGAGGTAATTAGCGGAATTCCCCCTGCCAGGAAACACCTGTGACACCAGGCAGCTGCGTCGAGGGCGGCCCCAAACCTCTCCCACTCACTCGTACTTGATCCGGAATTCTGAGTGTGGATAGGTTCCCTCTTCTTTCTGCAGCACCTGTGATCTCCTAGGAGCCCTCCGCCTGTCTTCCCCGATTGTCTCCTACAGCGAGCTGCCAGGGAAACGGGGATTGGGCTGGAAATGCAGGTAGCATCTGCTGCCTCCTCCTGGAATGGGGAGGTAATTAGCGGACTTCCCCCTGCCAGGCACCACCTGTGACACCAGGCAGCTGCTTGGGGGCCGGCCCCAAATCTTCCCCACGCACTCGGGCGTGTTCCTGGATTCTGAGTGTGGGGAGGTTCCGTTTTCTGTCTGCAGCGCCTGGGATCTCCTAGGAGCCCTCCGCGTGACTTCTCAGAGTACCTTCTAGTGCGGGCTACCGGGGATAAGCGGGGGTTCGGCTGGAAATGCAGGTAGCATCTAGTGCCTCCACCTGGACAGGGGAGGTAAATAGCGGAATTTCCCCTGCCAGGCAACACCTGTGACACCAGGCAGCTGCGTGGTGTGCGGCCCCAAACCTCCCCCACACACTCGGCCGTGATCCGGAATTCTCAGTGTGGGGAGGTTCCTTCTTCTGTCTGCAGCACCTGATATCTCTTAGGAGCATTCCGTGTGTCTTCCCCGAGTGTCTCATAGTGCGGACTTCAATGTATAAGCGGGATTAGTTTTGGAAATGTAGGTAGCATCTAGTGCCTCCCCCTGTACAGGGGAGGTATTTAGCGGAATTCTCCCTGCCAGGCTACAGCTGTGACACGAGGCAGCTCTGTGGAGGGTGACCTCACCTCCCCTACACACTCGGCCGTATTCCTTAATTCTGAGTGTGGGGATGTTCCGTCTTCAGTCTCCAGCGCCTGGGATCTCCTAGGAGCCCTCCGCGTGACTTCCCCGAGTGTCTACTAGTGCGGGCTGCCGGGGAAATGCGGGGGTAGGCTGGAAATGCAGGTAACTTCTAGTGCCTCCCCCTGCAGAGGGGAGGTAATTAGCGGAATTCCCCCTGCCAGGAAACACCTGTGACACCAGGCAGCTGCGTCGAGGGCGGCCCCAAACCTCTCCCACTCACTCGTACGTGGTCCGGAATTCTGAGTGTGGGTAGGTTCCCTCTTCTGCCTGCAGCACCTGTGATCTCCTAGGAGCCCTCCGCCTGTCTTCCCCGATTGTCTCCTACAGCGAGCTGCCAGGGAAACGGGGATAGGGCTGGAAATGCAGGTAGCATCTGCTGCCTCCTCCTGGAATGGGGAGGTAATTAGCGGACTTCCCCCTGCCAGGCACCACCTGTGACACCAGGCAGCTGCTTGGGGTCGGTCCCAAACCTTCCCCACGCACTCGGGCGTGTTCCGGGATTCTGAGTGTGGGGAGGTTCCGTTTTCTGTCTGCAGGGCCTAGGATCTCCTAGGAGCCCTCCGCGTGACTTCCCAGAGTGTCTTCTAGTGTGGGCTCCCGGGGATAAGCGGGGGTTCAGCTGGAAATGCAGGTAGCATCTAGTGCCTACCTGGACAGGGGAGGTAAATAGCGGAAATTCCCCTGCCAGGCAACACCTGTGACACCAGGCAGCTGCGTGGTGTGCGGCCCCCAAACCTCCCCCACACACTCGGCCGAGATCCGGAATTCTCAGTGTGGGGAGGTTCCGTCTTCTGTCTGCAGTGCCTGGGATTTCCTAGGAGCCCTCCGCGTGTGTTGCTCGAGTGTCTCGTTGTGCGGGCTGCCGGGGAAATGCGGGGGATTTCCTGGAAATGCAGGTAGCATCTAGTGCCCCCCCTGGACAGGGGAGGTAATTAGCGGACTTCCCCCTGCCAGACAACACTTGTGACACCTGGCAGCTGCGTGGACGGCGGCCCTAAACCTCCCAAACACACTCGTACGTGATCCGGAATTCTGAGTGTGGGTAGGTTCACTCTTCTGTCTGCAGCGCCTGGGATCTCCTAGGAGCCCTCCGCCTGACTTCCCCGAGTGTCTCATATTGTGGGCTGCTGGGGAAAGGCGGGGGTGGGCTGGAAATGCAGGTAGCATCTAGTGCCTCCCCCTGGACAGGGGAGGTAATTAGGGGAATTCCCCCTGCTAAGCAACAACTGTGAAAGCAGGCAGCTGCGTGGAAAGTGGCCCCAAATCTCTCCCACACTCTCGGCCGTGATCCGGAATTGTGAGTGTTGGGAGGTTCCGTTTTTTGTCTGCAGCGCCTGGGATCTCCTAGGAGCCTTCTGCGTGTCTTCCCCGAGTGTATGCAAGTGCGGGATTCAATGGAAATGCGGGGGTATGGCTCGAAATGCAGGTAGCATCTAGTGCCTCCTCCTGGACAGGGGAGGTATTTAGCAGAATTCCCCCTGCAATGCAACTCATGTGACACCAGGCAGCTGGGGGGAGGGCGGCCCCAAACCTCCCCCACACACTCGGACGTGTTCCGGAATTCTGAGTGTGGGGAGGTTCCGTCTTTTGTCTGCAGAACCTGGGATATCCTAGGAGCCTTCCGCGTGTCTTCCCCGAATGTCTCCTTGTGCGGGCTCCCGGGGATAGGCGGGAGTTGGGCTGGAAATGCAAGTAGCATCTAGTGCCCCCGTGTGAACCGGGGAGGTAATTAGCGGACTTCCCCCTGCCAGGCAACAACTGTGACACCTGGCAGCTGCGTGGACGGCGGCCCTAAACCTCCCAAACACAGTCGTACATGATAAGGAAATCTTAGTGTTTGTAGGTTCACTCTTCTGTCGGCAGCGCCTGGGATCTTCTAGGAGCCCTCCGCCTGACTTCCCCGAGTGTCTACTATTGCGGGCTCCTGCGGAAAGGCGGGGGTTGGGCTTGAAATGCAGGTAGCATCTAGTGCCTCCCCATGGACAGGGGAGGTAATTAGTGGACTACCACCTGCCAGGGAACACCTGTGACACCAGGCAGCTGCGTGAAGGGCGACTCCAAACTTCCCCCACCCACTCGGCGGTTATCTGGAATTCTGAGTGTGTGGAGGATCCGTCTTCTGTCTGCAGCGCACGATATCTCCTAGGAGCCTTCCGTGTGTCTTCCCCGGGTGTCTCATATTGCCGGCTTCAATGGATAAGCGGGGTTAGTTTTGGAAATATAGGTAGCATCTAGTGCCTCCCCCTGGACAGGAGAGGTATTTAGCGGACTTCCCCCTGCCAGGCAAAACCTGTGACACCAGGCAGCTGCGTGGAGGGTGTCCCCAAATCTCCCCCACACACTCGGCCGTGTTCCGGGATTCTGAGTGTGGGGAGGTTCCGTTTTCTGTCTGCAGTGCCTGTGATTTCCTAGGAACACTCGACGTGACTTCCCGTAGTGTCTCTTAGTACGAGATGCCGGGGAAAGGCGGGGGTTGGGCTGGAAATTCATTTAGCTTCTAGTGCCTCCCCCTGCAGAGGGGAGGTAATTAGCGGAATTCCCCCTGCAAGGAAAAACCTGTGACACCAGGCAGCTGCCTCGAGGGCGGCCCCAAACCTCTCCCACTCATTCGTAAGTGATCCGGAATTCTGAGTGTGGGTAGGTTCCCTCTTCTGTCTGCAGCACCTGTGATCTCATAAGAGGCCTCCGCCTGTCTTCCCCGATTGTCTCCTACAGCCAGCTGCCAGGGAAACGGGGGTTGGGCTGGAAATGCAGGTAGCATCTGCTGCCTCCTCCTGGAATGGGGAGGTAATTAGCGGACTTCCCCCAGCCAGACACAACCTGTGACACCAGGCAGCTGCGTGGAGGGCGGCCCCAAACCTCCCCCACACATTCGGCCATGTTCGGGGATTCTGAGTTTGGGAGGTTCCGTTTTCTGTCTGCAGCGCCTGGGATCTCCTAGGAGCCATCAGCGTGACTTCCTCGAGTGTCTCCTAGTGCGGGCTGCCGGGTTAAATGCGGGGGATTTCCTGTAAATGCAGGTAGCATCTAGTGCCTCCCCCTGGACAGGGGAGGTAATTAGCGGACTTCCCTCTGCCAGGCAACACTTGTGACACCTGGCAGCTGCGTGGATGGCGGCCCTAAACCTCCCAATACACTCGTACGTGGTCCGGAATTCTTAGTGTGGTTAGGTTCCGTCTTCTGTCTGCAGCGCCTGGGATCTCCTAGGAGACAGCCGCCTGACTTCCCCCGAGTGTCTTCTATTGCGGGCTGCTGGATAAAGGTGGGGGTTGGGCTGGAAATGCTGGTAGCATCTAGTGCCTCCCCGTGGACAGGGGAGGTTATTAGCGGACTACACCCTGCAAGGCAACAACTGTGACACCAGGCAACTTCGTGGAGGGCGGCCCCAAACCTGCCCAACACACTCGGCCCTGTTCCGGAATTCTGAGTGTGGGGAGGTTCCATCTTCTGTCTGCAGCGCCTGAGATATCATAGGAGCCCTCCGCGTGTCTTCCCCGAATATCTCCTTGTGCGGGCTCCCGGGGATAAGCGGGGGTAGACCTGGAAATGCAAGTAGCATCTAGTGCCTCCCCCTGAACAGGGGAGTAAATTAGCGGACTTCCCCCTGCCAGGCAACACCTAAGACACCTGGCAGCTGCGTGGACGGCGACCCTAAACCTCCCCCACCCACTCGGCCGTTTTCCGGAATTCTGAGTGTGGGGAGGTTCCGTCTTCTGTCTGCAGCGCCTGGGATCTCCTAGGAGCCCACCGCGTGTATTCCCCGAGTACACTTAGTGCGGGCTTCAATTGAAAACAGGGGGTTGTTTTGGAAATGCAGGTTGCATCTAGTGCCTCCCCCTGAACAGGGGAGGTAATAAGTGGACTTCCCCGTGCCAGGTGAAACCTGTGACCCCAGGCAGCTGCGTGGATTTTGTCCCAAAATCTCCCCCACACACTCGGCCGTGTTCCGGGATTCTGGGTCTGGGGAGGTTCCGTTTTCTGTCTGCAGTGCCTGGGATCTCCTAGGAGCACTCGGCGAGTCTTCCCGAAGTGTCTCTTAGTGCGAGATGCCGGGGAAAGGCGGGAGTAGGGCTGGAAATTCAGGTAGATTCTAGTGCCTCCCCCTGGACCGGGGAGTTAATTAGCGGAATTCCCCCTGCAAGGAAACACTTGTGACACCAGCCAGCTGCGTCGAGGGCGGCCCCAAACCTCTCCCACTCACACGTACGTGATCCGGAATTCTGAGGGTGTGTAGGTTCCGTCTTCTGTCTGCAGCGCCTGGGATCTCTTAGGAGCCCTCCGAGGGTCTTCCCCGAGTGTCTCATAGTGCGGGCTGCCGGGGAAATACGGAGGATTTCCTGGAAATGTAGGTAGCATCTAGTGCCTCCCCCTGGACAGGGAAGGTAATTAGCGTAGTCCCCCTGCCTGGCTACAGATGTGACACGAGGCAGCTGGGTGGAGAGCGGCCCCCAAATCTCCCCCACACACTCGGCCGTGTTCCGGAATTATGAGTGTGGGGATGTTCTGTCTTCTGTCTTCAGCGCCTGTAATCTCCTAGGAGCCCTCCGCGTGTCTTCCCCGAATGAATCCTACTGCGAACTGCCGGGGAAAGCGGGTAATGTTCTGGAAATACAGGTAGCATCTAGTGCCTCCCGCTGAACAGGGGAGGTAATTAGCGGACATCCCCCTGCCAGGCAACACCTGTGGCACCTGGCAGCTGCGTGGACGGCGGCCCTAAACCTCCCACACTCACTGGTACTTGATCCGGAATTCTGAGTGTGGGGAGGTTCCGTCATCTGTCTGCAGTGCCTGATATGTCCTAGGAGCACTCCTCGTGTCTTCCCCGAGTGTCTCATAGTGCGGGCTTCAAATGAAAGGCGGCGGTTGTTTTGGAAATGCAGGTAGCATCTGCTGCCTCCTCCTGGAATGGGGAGGTAATTAGCGGACTTCCCCCTGCAAGGCAACACCTGTGACACCAGGCATCTGCGTGGAGGGCGGCCCCAAACCTCCCCCACACAGTCGGGCGTGTTCCGGATTCTGAGTGTGGGGAGCTTCCGTTTTCTGTCTGCAGTGCCTGGGATCTCCTAGGAGCCCTCGGCGTGTCTTCCCCTAGTGTTTCTTAGTGCGGGATGCCTGGGAAAGTCTGGGGTTGGGATGGAAATTCAGGTAGCTTTAAGTGCCTCCCCCTGGACAGGGGAGGTAATTAGCGGAATTCCCCCTGCCAAGAAACACCTGTGACACCAGGCAGCTGCGTGGATGGCGACCCCAAACGTCCCCCACTCACTCGGCCGTCATCCAGAATTCTCAGTGTTGGGAGGTTCCGTCTTCTGTCTGCAGCGCCTGGGATCTCCTAGGAGCCCTCCGAGGGTCTTCCCCGAGTGTCTCCTAATGCGGGCTGCCGGGGAAAAGCAGAGGATTTCCTAGAAATGTAGGTAGCATCTAGTGCCTCCCCCTGGACAGGGGAGGTAATTAGCGTAGTTCCCCCTGCCAGGCTACAGATGTGACACGAGGCAGCTGGGTGGAGGGCGGCCCCAATCCTCCCCAACACACTCGGCCGTGATCCGGAATTCGGAGTGTGGGGAGGTTCCGTTTTGTCTCTGCAGTAACTGGGAACTCCTAGGAGCCCTCCTCGTGTCTTCCCCGAGTGTCTCCTAGTGCGGGCTTCAATGGAAAAGCGGGGGTTGTGTTGGAAATGCAGGTAGAATCTAGTGCCTCCTCCTGGACAGGGGAGGTAATTAGCTGACATCCCCATGCCAGGCAATAACTGTGACACCAGGCAGCTGCGTGTAAGGCGGCCCCAAATTTCCCCACTCACTCGTACGTGATCCGGAATTCTGAGTATTTGTAGGTTCCCTCTTCTGTCTGCAGCGCCTCGGATCTCCTAGGAGCCCTTCGCTTGACTTCCTCGAGTGTCTCCTAGTGCAGGATGCCGGGGAAAGGCGGGGGTTGGGCTGGAAATGCAGGTAGCATCTAGTGCCTCCACCTGGACGGGGGAGTTAATTAGCGGAATTCCCCCTGCAAGGCAACACCTGTGATATCAGGCAGCTGCGTGGAAAGTGGCCCCAAACCTCCCCTACACACTCGGCCGTGATCCGGAATTGTGAGTATTGGGAGGCTCCGTCTTCTGTCTGCAGCGCCTGGGATCTCCTAGGAGCCCTCCGCGTGCCTTCCCCGAGTGTCTCCAAGTGTGGGATTCAATGGAAAGGCGGGGGTTTGGCTCGAAATGCAGGTAGCATCTAGTGCCTCCTCCTGGACAGGGGAGGTATTTAGCAGAATTCCCCCTGCAATGCAACACATGTGACACCAGGCAACTGGGTGGAGGGCGGCCCCAAACCTCCCCCACACACTCGGTCGTGTTCCGGAATTCTGAGTGTGGGGAGGTTCCCTCTTCTGTCTGCAGCGCCTGGTATCCCCCAGAAGCCCTCCGCCTGACTTTCCCGAGTGTCTCCTATTGCGGGCTGCTGGGGAAAGGCGGGGGTGGGCTGGAAATGCAGGTAGCATCTAGTGCCTCCCCATGGACAGGGGAGGTAATTAGCGGACTACCCCCTGCCACGCAACACCTGTGACAGCAGGCAGCTGCGTGAAGGGCGGCCCCAAACCTCCCCCACCCACTCGGCCGTGATCCGGAATTCTGAGTGTGTGGAGGTTCCGTCTTCTGTCTGCAGCGCCTGATATCTCCTAGGAGCCTTCCGTGTGTCTTCCCCGAATGTCTCATAGTGCGGGCTTCAATGGATAAGCGGGGTTAGTTTTGGAAATGTAGGTAGCATCTAGTGCCTCTCCTTGGACAGGTGAGGTATTTAGCGGACTTCCCCCCGCCAGGCTACAGCTGTGACACGAGGCAGTTGTGCGGAGGTTGACCTCACCTCCCCTACACACTCCGCCGTATTCCTTAATTCTGAGTGTGGGGATGTTTTGTCTTCAGTCTTCAGTGCCTGGGATCTCCTAGGAGTCCTCCGCGTGGCTTCCCCGAGTGTCTACTAGTGCGTGCTGCCGGGGAAATGCGGGGGTAGGCTGGAAATGCAGGTAGAATCTAGTGCCTCCCCCTGGACAGGGGAGGTAATTAGCGGAATTCCCCCTGCCAGGTAACAACTGTGAAACCAGCCAGCTGCGTGGAGGGTGTCCCCAAAACTCCCCCACACATCGGCGTGTTCCTGGATTCTGAGTGTGGGGAGGTTCCGTTTTCTGTCTGCAGTGACTGGGATCTCCTAGGAACACTGGGCATGTCTTCCCGTAGTGTCTCTTAGTGCGAGATGCCGGGGAAAGGCGGGGGTTTGGCTGGAAATTCAGGTAGCTTCTAGTGCCTCCCCCTGCAGAGGGGAGGTAATTAGGGGAATTCCCCCAGCCAGGAAACACCTGTGAAACCAGGCAGCTGCGTTGAGGGCGGCCACAAACCTGTAACACTCACTCGTACGTGATCCGGAATTCTGAGTGTGGGTAGGTTCCCTCTTCTGTCTGCAGCGCCTGGGTTCTCCTAGGAGCCCTCCGCGTGACTTCCCCTAGTGTCTTCTAGTGCGGGCTCCCGGGGATAGTCAGGGGTTGGGCTGGAAATGCAGGTAGCATCTAGTGCCTCCACATGGACAGGGGAGGTAATTAGCGGAATTTCCCCCGCCAGGCAACACCTGTGACACCAGGCAGCTGCGTGGAGTGCGGCCCCAAACCTCCCCCACACACTCGGACTTGATCCGGAATTCTCATTGTGGGGAGGTTCCGTCTTCTGTCTGCAGCGCCTGGGATTTCCTAGGAGCCCTCCGCGTTTGTTGCTCGAGTATCTCCTAGTGCAGGCTGCCGGGGAATTGCGGGGCATTTCCTGGAAATGCAGGTAGCATCTAGTGCCTACCACTGGACAGCGGAGGTAATTAGCGGACTACCCCCTGCCAGGCAACACCTGTGACCCCAGGCAGCTGCGTGAAGGGCGGCCCCAAACCTCCCCCACCCACTTGGCCGTGATCCGGAATTCTGAGTGTTTGGAGGTTCCGACATCTGTCTGCAGCGCCTGATATCTCCTAGGAGCCTTCCGTGTGTCTTCTCCGAGTGTCTCATAGTGCGGGCATCAATGGATAAGCGGGGTTAGTTTTGGAAATGTAGGTAGCATCTAGTGCCTCCCCCTGGACAGGGGAGGTATTTAGCGGACTTCCCCCTGCCAGGCTACAGCTGTGACACGAGGCAGTTGTGTGGAGGGGGACATCACCTCCCCTATACACTCGGCCGTATTCCTTAATTCTGAGTGTGGGGAGGTTCCGTCTTCTGTCTGTAGCGCCTGGGATCTCCTAGGAGCCCACCGCGTGTATTTCCCGAGTACTCTTACTGCGGGCTTCAATGGAAAAGTGGGGGTTGTTTTGGAAATGCAGGTAGCATCTAGTGCCTCCTCCAGGACAGGGGAGGTAATAAGCGGACTTCCCCCTGCCAGGCAAAACCTGTGACACCAGGCAGCTGCGTGGAGGGTGTCCCCAAAACTCCCCCACACACTCGGCCGTGATCCAGAATTCTGACTGTGGGGAGGTTCCGTCTTATATCTGCAGTGACTGATATCTCCTAGGAGCCCTCCACGTGTCTTCCCCGAGTGTCTCATATTGCGGGCTTCAATGGAAAGGCGGGGGTTGGGCTGGAAATTCAGGTAGCTTCTATTGCCTCCCCCTGCAGAGGGGAGGTAATTAGCGGAATTCCCCCTGCCAGGAAACACCTGTGATACCAGGCAGCTGCGTCGAGGGCGGCCCCAAAACTCTCCCACTCACCCGTACGTGATCCGGAATTCTGAGTGTCGGTAGGTTCCCTCTTCTGTCTGCAGCGCCTGATATCTCCTAGGAGCCCTCCGCCTGTCTTCCCCGATTGTCTCCTACAGCGAGCTGCCAGGGAAACGGGGGTTGGGCTGGAAATGCAGGTAGCATCTGCTGCCTCCTCCTGGAATGTGGAGGTAATAGGCGGACTTCCCCCTGCCAGGCACCACCTGTGACACCAGGCATCTGCGTGGGGGGCGGCCCCAAAACTCCCCCACACACTCGGCCGTGTTCCGGGATTCTGAGTGTGGGGAGGTTCCGTTTTATGTCTGCAGCGCCTGATATCTCCCAGGAGCCCTCCGCATGTCTTCCCCGAGTGTCTCATAATGCAGGCTTCAATGGATAAGCGGGGTTAGTTTTGGAAATGTAGGTAGCATCTAGTGCCTCACACTGGACTGGGGAGGTATTAAGCGGAATTCCTCCTGCCATGCTACAGCTGTGACACGAGACAGCTGGGTGGAGGGTGAGCACACCTCCCCTACACACTCGGCCGTATTCCTTAATTCTGAGAGTGTGGATATTCCGTCTTCAGTCTGCAGCGCCTGGGATTTCCTAGGAGCCCTCCGCGTGACTTCCCCGAGTGTCTATTTGTGCGGGCTGCCGGGGAAATGCGGGGGTATGCTGGAAATGCAGGTAGCATCTAGTGCCTCCCCCTGGACAGGGGAGGTAATTATCGGAATTCCCCCTGCCACGCAACAACTGTTACACAATGCAACTTCGTGGAGTGTGTCCCCAAAACTCCCCCACACACTCGGCCGTATTCCGGGATTCTGAGTGTGGGGAGGTTCCGTTTTATGTTTGCAGTGCCTGGGATCTCCTAGGAACACTCGTCGTGTCTTCCCGTAGTTTCTCATAGTGCGAGATGCTGGGGAAAGGAGGGGGTTGGGCTGGAAATTTAGGTAGCTTCTATTGCCTCCCTCTGCAGAGGGGAGGTAATTAGCGGAATTCCCCCTGCCAGGAAACACCTGTGATACCAGGCAGCTGCGTCGAGGGCGGCCCCAAACCTCTCCCACTCACCCGTACGTGATCCGGAATTCTGAGTGTCGGTAGGTTCCCTCTTCTGTCTGCAGCGCCTTATATCTCCTTGGAGCCCTCAGCCTGTCTTCCCCGATTGTCTCCTACAGCGAGCTGCCAGGGAAAAGGCGGTTGGGCTGGAAATGCAGGTAGCATCTGCTGCCTCCTCCTGGAATGTGGAGGTAATTAGCGGACTTCCCCCTGCCAGGCACCACCTGTGACACCAGGCAGCTGCGTGGGGGGCGGCCCCAAACCTCCCCCACACACTCGGCCGTGTTCCGGGATTCTGAGTGTGGGGAGGTTCCGTTTTATTTCTGCAGCGCCTGATATCTCCTAGGATTCTTCCGCGTGTCTTCCCCGAGTGTCTCATATTGCAGGCTTCAATGGATAATCGGGGTTAGTTTTGGAAATGTAGGTAGCATCTAGTGCCTCACCCTGGACTGGGGAGTTATTAAGCGGACTTCCTCCTGTCATGCTACAGCTGTGACACGAGACAGCTGGGTGGAGTGTGACCACACATCCCCTCCACGCTCGGCCGTATTCCTTAATTCTGAGTGTGTGGATGTTCCGTCTTCATTCTGCAGCGCCTGCGATCCCCTAGGAGCCCTCCGCGTGACTTCCCCGAGTGTCTTCAAGTGCGGGCTCCCGGGGATATGCCGGGGTTGGGCTGGAAATGCAAGTAGCATCTAGTGCCTCCCCTGAACAGGGGAGGTAATTAGCGGAATTCCCCCTGCCAGGCAACACCTTTGACACCTGGCAGCTGCGTGGACGGCGACCCTAAACCTCCCCCAACCACTCGGCCGTTTTCCGGAATTCTGAGTGTGGGGAGGTTCCCTCTTCTGTCTGCAGCGCCTGGGATCTCCTAGGAGCCCACCGCGTGTATTCCCGTGTGTCTCCTAGTGCGGGCTACACGGAAAATGCGGGGGTTGCGCTGGAAATGCAGGTAGCATCTAGTGCCTCCTCCAGGACAGGGGAGGTAATAAGCGGACTTCCCCCTGCCAGGCAAAACCTGTGCCACCAGGCAGCTGCGTGGAGTGTGTCCCCAAAACTCCCCCACACACTCGGCCGTGATCCAGAATTCTGACTGTGGGGAGGTTCCGTCTTATATCTGCAGTGCCTGATACCTCCTAGGAGCCTTCCACGTGTCTTCCCGAAGTGGCTCATATTGCGGGCTTCAATGGAAAGGCGGGGGTTGGGCTGGAAATTCAGGTAGCTTCTATTGCCTCCCCCTGCAGAGGGGAGGTAATTAGCGGAATTCCTCCTGCCAGGAAAGACCTGTGATACCAGGCAGCTGCGTCGAGGGCGGCCCCAAAACTCTCCCACTCACCCGTACGTGATCCGGAATTCTGAGTGTCGGTAGGTTCCCTCTTCTGTCTGCAGCGCCTGATATCTCCTAGGAGCCCTCCGCCTGTCTTCCCCGATTGTCTCCTACAGCGAGCTGCCAGGGAAACGGCGGTTGGGCTGGAAATGCAGGTAGCATCTGCTGCCTCCTCCTGGAATGTGGAGGTAATTAGCGGACTTCCCCCTGCCAGGCACCACCTGTGACACCAGGCAGCTGCTTGGGGGGCGGCCCCAATACTCCCCCACACACTCGGCCGTGTTCCGGGATTCTGAGTGTTGGGAGGTTCCGTTTTCAGTCTGCAGCGCCTGTGATCTCCTAGGAGCCCTACGCCTGTCTTCCCCGATTGTCTCCTACAGCGAGCTGCCAGGGAAACGGTGGTTGGGCTGGAAATGCAGGTAGCTTCTAGTGCCTCCCCCTGAACAGGAGAGGTAATTAGCTGACTTCCCCTGCCAAGCAACACCTGTGACAACTGGCAGCTGCGTGGAGGGCGACCCTAAACCTCCCCCAACCACTCGGCCGTTTTCCGGAATTCTGAGTGTGGGGAGGTTCCGTCTTCTGTCTGCAGCGCCTGGGATCTCCTAGGAGCTCACCGCGTGTATTCCCCGAGTGTATCCTAGTGCGGGCTGCCCGGAAAATGCGGGGGTTGTGCTGGAAATGCAGGTAGCATCTAGTGCCTCCACCTGGGCAGGGGAGGTAATTAGCGGAATACACCCTGCCGGGCAAAACCTGTGAGACCAAGCAGCTGCTTGGAAGGCGGCCCCAAACATCCCCCACACACTCGGCCGTGATCCGGAATTCTGACTGTGGGGAGGTTCCGTCTTATGTCTGCAGTGCCTGATATGTCCTAGGAGCCCTCCGCGTGTCTTCCCATAGTGTCTCATATTGCGGGCTTCAATGGAAAGTCGGGGGTTGTGTTGGAAATGCAGGTAGCATCTAGTGCCTCCTCCTGGACAGGGGAGGTAATTAGCCGAATTCCCCCTGCCAGGCAACAGCTGTGACACCAGGCAGCTGCATGGAGGGCGGCCCCAAAACTCCCCAACCCACTCGGTGTTTTTCCTGGTTTCTGAGTGTGGCGAGGTTCCGTCTTCTGTCTGTAGCGCCTGGGATCTCCTAGGAGCACACCGCGTTTATTTCCCGAGTACTCTTACTGCGGGCTTTAATGGAAAAGTGGGGGTTGTTTTGGAAATGCAGGTAGCATCTAGTGCCTCCTCCAGGACAGGGGAGGTAATAAGCGGACTTCCCCCTGCCAGGCAAAACCTGTGACACCCGGCAGCTACGTGGAGGTTGTCCACAAAACTCCCCCACACACTCGGCCGTGATCCGGAATTCTGACTGTGGGGAGGTTCAGTCATATATCTGCAGTGCCTGATGTCTCCTAGGAGCACTCCGCGTGTCTTCCCAGAGTGTCTCATATTGCGGGCTTCAATGGAAAGGCGGGGGTTGGGCTGGAAATTCAGGTAGTTTCTAGTGCCTCCCCCTGCAGAGGGGAGGTAATTAGCGGAATTCCCCCTGCCAGGAAACACCTGTGACACCAGGCAGCTGCGTCGAAGGCGGCCCCACACCTCTCCCACTCACCCGTACGTGATCCGGAATTCTCAGTGTGGGGAGGTTCCGTCTTCTGTCTGCAGCGCCTGGGATCTCCTAGGAGCCCTCCGCGTGTGTTGCTAGAGTGTCTCCTAGTGCGGGCTGCCGGGGAAATGCGTGGGATTTCCTGGAAATGCAGGTAGCATCTAGTGCCTCCACCTGGAATGGGGAGGTAATTAGCGGACTTCCCCCTGCCAGACAACAGCTGTGACACCAGGCAGCTGCATGGAGGGCGGCCCCAAAACTCCCCAACCCACTCGGTGTTTTTTCCTGGTTTCTGAGTGTGGGGAGGTTACGTCTTCTGTCTGTAGCGCCTGGGATCTCCTAGGAGCCCACCGCGTGTATTTCCCGAGTAGTCTTACTGCGGGCTTCAATGGAAAAGTGGGGTTGTTTTGGAAATGCAGGTAGCATCTAGTGCCTCCCCCTGGACAGGGGAGGAAATTAGCGGAGTTCCCCCTGCCAGGCAACAACTTTGAAACAGGCATCTGCATGGACGTCGGTCGAAAACCTCCCCCACACACTAATACGTGATCCGGAATTCTGAGTGTAGGGAGTTTCCGTCTTCTGTCTGCAGCGCCTGGGATCTCCTAGGAGCCTTCCGCGTGTCTTCCCCGAGTGTCTCATAGTGCGGGCTTCAATGGATAAGCGGGGTTAGTTTTGGAAATGTAGGTAGCATCTAATGCCTCCCCCTGGACAGGGGAGGTATTTAGCGGAGTTCCTCCTGCCAGGCTACAGCTGTGACACGAGGCAGCTGTGTGGAGGGTGACATCACCTCCCCTACACACTCGGCCGTATTCCTTAATTCTGAGTGTGGGGATGTTCCGTCTTCAGTCTGCAGTGCCTGGGATCTCCTAGGAGCCCTCCGCGTGACTTCCCCGAGTGTCTTCTAGTGCGGGCTGCCGGGGAAATTCGGGGGTAGGCTGGAAATGCAGGTAGCATCTAGTGCCTCCCCCTGGACAGGGGAGGTAATTAGCGGAATTCCACCTGCCAGGCAACAACTGTGACACCAGGCAGCTGCGTGGTGTGTGTCCCCAAATCTGCCCCACACACTCGGCGTGTTCCGGGATTCTGAGTGTGGGGAGGTTCCGTTTTCTGTCTGCAGTGCCTGGGAACTCCTAGGAACACTCGGCGTGTCTTCCCGTAGTGTCTCTTAGTGCGAGATGCCGGGGAAAATCGTGGGTTGGGCTGGAAATTCAGGTAGCTTCTAGTGCCTCCCCCTGCAGAGGGGAGGTAATTAGCGGAGTTCCCCCTGCCAGGAAACACCTGTGACACCAGGCAGCTGCGTCGAGGGCAGCCGCAAACCTCTCCCACTCACTCGTACGTGATCCGGAATTCTGAGTGTGGGTAGGTTCCCTCTTCTTTCTGCAGAGCCTGTGATCTCCTAGGAGCCCTCCGCTGTCTTCCCAGATTGTCTCCTACAGCGAGCTGCCAGGGAAACTTGGGTTGGGCTGGAAATGCAGGTAGCATCTGATGCCTCCTCCTGGAATGGGGAGGTAATTAGCGGACTTCCCCCTGCCAGGCACCACCTGTGACACCAAGCAGGCTTCGTGGGGGGCGGCCCCAAACCTCCCCCACACACTCGGCCGTGTTCCGGGATTCTGAGTGTGGGGAGGTTCCGTTTTCTGTCTGCAGCGCCTGGGATCTCCTAGGAGCCGTCAGCGTGACTTCCCCGAGTGTCTTCTAGTGCGGGCTCCTGGGGATAGGCGGGGGTTGAGCTGGAAATGCAGGTAGCATCTAGTGCCTCCACCTGGAGAGGGGATGTAATTAGCGGACTTCCCCCTGCCAGACAACACTTGTGACACCTGGCCGCTGCGTGGACGGCGGCCCTAAACCTCACAAACACACTCGTACGTGTTCCGGAATTCTGAGAGTGGGTAGGTTCCCTCTTCTGTCTGCAGCACCTGGGATCTCCTAGGAGCCCTCCGCCTGACTTCCCCGAGTGTCTCCTCTTGTGTGCTGCTGAGGAAAGGCGGAGGTGGGCTGGAAATGCAGGTAGCATCTAGTGCCTCCCCAAGGACAGGGGAGGTAATTAGCAGACTACCCCCTGCCAGGCAACACATGTGACACCAGTCATCTGCGTGAAGGGCGGCCCCAAACCTCCCCCACCCACTCGGACGTGATCTGGAATCCTGAGTGTGTGGAGTTCCGTCTTCTGTCTGCAGCGCCTGATATCTCCTAGGAGCCTTCCGTGTGTCTTCCCCGATTGTCTCATAGTGCGGGCTTCAATGTATAAGCGGGGTTAATTTTGGAAATGAAGGTAGCATCTAGTGCCTCCCCCTGCAGAGGGGAGGTAATTAGCGGAATTCCCCCTGCCAGGCAACACCTGTGACACCAGGCAGCTGCGTGGAGGGAGGCCCCAACCCTCCCTCACACACTCAGCCGTGTTCCGTGATTCTGACTTTGCGGAGGTTCCGTATTCTGTCTGCAGCACCTGAGATCTCCTAGGAGCCGTCTGCATGTCTTGCCCGAGTGTCTCCTAGTGCGGGCTGCCAGGGAAATGCGGGTGTTGGGATGGAAATGCAGGTAGAAACTAGTGCCTCCCCCTGGACAGGGGAGGTAATTAGCGGAATTCCCCCTGCCAGGCAACACCTGTGACAGCAGACAGCTGCGTGGAGGGCTGCCAAAATCCTCCAAACACACTAGGCCATGATCCGGAATTCTGAGTCTGGGGAGGTTCCGTCTTCTGTCTGCAGCACCTGAGATCTCTTGGAGCCGTCCGCATGTCTTCCCCGAGTGTTTCCTAGTGCGGGATGCCAGGGAAATGCAGGGGTTGGGCTGGAAATGCAGGTAGAAACTAGTGCCTCCCCCTGGACATGGGAGGTAATTAGCGGAATTCCCCCTGCGAGGCAAACCTGTGACACCTGACAGCTGCATGGAAGTCTGCGCCAAACCTCCCTCACACACTCGGCCTTGTTGCGGAATTCTGAGTTTGGGGAGTTTGCGTCTTCAATCTGAAGGGCCTGGGATCTCCTAGGAGAATTCCGCGTGTCTGGTTCCCCGAGTTTCTCTTATTGCGGGCTTACGGCGAAGGGCAGGGTTAGGCCTGGAAATGCAGGTAGCATCTAGTGCCTCACCCTGGACAGTGGAGGTGATTAGATGACTTCCCCCCTGCCAGGCACACCCTGTGACCCCTGGCAGCTGGGTGGAGGTTGGCCCCCAAACTTTCCCACTTCTATCGATTTCTTCCGGAATTCTGAGTGTGGGGAGGTTCCGTCTTCAGTCTGCAGCGCCTGGTATCTCCTAGGAGCCCCGCGCGTTGTCTTCCCACTAGTGTCTATTAGTGCGGGGTGCCGGGAAATTCGGGCGTTGGCTGGAAAATACAGGTAGCATCAAGTGCCTCCCCCTGGACCGGGGAGGTATTAGCGGACTTCCCCCTGTCAGGCAACACCTGTGACACCAGGCACCTGCGTGGAGTTCGGCCCCAACCCTCCCGCACACACTAGGCCGTGTTCCGGAATTCTGAGTGTGGGGAGGTTCCGTCGTCTGTTTGCAGCGCCTGGATATCCTAGGAGCACTCCACGTGTCTCCCCGAGTGTCTCCGTGTGCGGGTTTCCAGGAAATGCGGGGATGGGCTGGACATGCAGGTAGCATGTAGTGCCTCACCCTTGACAGGGCAGGTAATTAGCCAGAATTCCCCCTGCCATTCAACACCTGTGACACCAGGCGAGCTGCGTGGAGTTCTGCCCCAAATCTCCCCCCACACTACTCGCGGCCGTGTTCCGGAATTCTGAGTGTGTGGAGTTTAATCTTCTGTCTGCAGTGCCTGGGATCTCCTAAGAGCCCTCCGCGTGTCTTCCTCGAGTGTCTCCTAGTGCCGGCTGCCGGGGAAATGTGGGGGTTGGGCTGGAAAATGCAGGTAGAATCTAGTGCCTCCACCTGGACAGGGGAGGTTATGTAGCGGACTTCGGCCTCCTGCCAGGCAACACCTGTGGGACACCAGGCAGCTGCGTGGATTGCGGCCCCCAAACTCCCCCCCCACACTCGGCATGATCCGGAATTCTGAGCCTGGGGAGGTTCCGTCTTCTGTCTGCAGCGCCTGGGATCTCCTAGGAGCCTTCTGCGTGTCCTTCAACTTTTGTCTCTTTGTGCGGGATGACGGGGAAAGGCGGGGGTTGTGCTGGAAAAGCAGGTAGCATCTAGTACCTGCCCCTGGACAGGGGAGGAAATTAGCGGAATTCCCCCTCGCAAAGGCAAAACCTGTGACACCAGGAAGCTGCTTGGAGGTTGGTCCCAAACCTCCCCCACACACCTCGGCCGTGTTCCGGAATTCTGATTGTGGGGACGGTTCCGACTTCTGTCTGCATGTGCCGGGATCATCTATGGGAGCCCACCGCGTGTCCTTCACCTGGTGTCTCTTAGGCAGGATGTCGGCGAAAGGCGGGGGTTGGGCTGGAAATGCAGGTAGCATCTACTGCCTCCTCCTGGACTGGGGAGGTTATTAGCGTACTTCCCCCTGTCAGGCAACATCTGTGACCCCTGGCAGCTGCGTGGTGGTTGGCCCCAAACTTCCCCACACTATCGGATGTGTTCCGGAATTCTGAGTGTTTGGGAGGTTCCGTCTTCAGTCTGCAGGGCCTGGGATCTCCTAGGAGCCCGCCGCGTGTCTCTCCCCTAGTGTCTATTAGTGCGGGATGCCGGGGAATTGCGGGGGTTGGTCTGGAAATGCAGGTAGCATCAAGTGCCTCCCCCTGGACAGGGGATGTAATTAGCGGACTTCCCCCTGTCAGGCAACAACTGTGACACCAGGCAGCTGCGTGGAGGGTGGCCCTAAACCTCCCCGAAATACTCGGCCGTGTTCCGGAATTCTGAGTGTGGGGATGTTCCGTCTTTTGTCTGCAGCGTCTGAGAACTCCTGGATCACTCCGCCTCTCTTCCCTGAGTTTCTCCTAGTGCGGGCTGCCGGGGAAAGGCGGGGTTTGTGCTGGAAATGCAGGTAGCATCTCTTGCCTCCCCCTTGACAGGGGAGGAAATTAGCGGAATTCCCCCTGCCATGAAACACTTGTGACACCAGGCAGCTGCGTGGAGTGAGGCCTCAAATATCCCCCACTACCTAGGCCGTGTTCCGGAATTCTGAGTGTGGGGAGGTTCCGTCTTCTGTCTGCAGCGCCTGAGATCTCCTAGGAGCCGTCCTCCTGTCTTCCCCGAGTGTCTCCTAGTGCGGGCTGCCAGGGAAATGCGGGTGTTGGGCTGGAAATGCAGGTAGAAACTAGTGCCTCCCCCTGGACAGGGGAGGTAATTAGCGGAATTCCCCCTGCCAGGCAAAACCTTTGACACCAGACACCTGCGTGGAGGGCTGCCAAATACCTCCCCACATACTCGGCCGTGTTCCAGAATTCTGAGTGTTGGGAGGATCCGTCTTCTTTCTGCAGTGTCTGGGATCTACTAAGAGCCATCCACGTGTCTTCCCCGAGTGTATTCTAGTGCGGGCTGCTGGGGAAATGCGGGGGTTGGGCTGGAAATGCAGGTAGCATTTAGTGCCTACCCCTGGACAGGGGAGGTAATTAGCGGACTTCTCCCTGCTAGGCAACACCTGTGATACCAGGCACCTGCGTGGAGGGTGGCCCCAAACCTCCCCGA
>NW_022587990.1:0-28621 GCF_009834535.1 Camelus ferus | reverse complement strand
AAGGACGGCTTTCACACACACTTATCTCTCAGAACTGAGCATGTGGAGAGACGTTCGTTCATCTAGCACAAAGGGAACGGGTTGCAGGAGAAACTTTTACTCTGGTTTCTCAGTCTGTTTCCTAGTGCCGGTTTGAAGTTCCTGCAGTTTTCACTGTAAAACCGAGTTGGAGCTAGTACCTCCCCATATATATGTATGGAGTGGAGTTGCAACTGAAAAGAAACTTTGTGTTCCCAACAAGCTAGGTGAAGGACGGCTTTCACACACACTTATCTCTCAGAACTGAGCATGTGGAGAGACGTTCGTTCATCTAGCACAAAGGGAACGGGTTGCAGGAGAAACTTTTACTCTGGTTTCTCAGTCTGTTTCCTAGTGCCGGTTTGAAGTTCCTGCAGTTTTCACTGTAAAACCGAGTTGGAGCTAGTACCTCCCCATATATATGTATGGAGTGGAGTTTGCAACTGAAAAGAAACTTTGTGTTCCCAACAAGCTAGGTGAAGGACGGCTTTCACACACACTTATCTCTCAGAACTGAGCATGTGGAGAGACGTTCGTTCATCTAGCACAAAGGGAACGGGTTGCAGGAGAAACTTTTACTCTGGTTTCTCAGTCTGTTTCCTAGTGCCGGTTTGAAGTTCCTGCAGTTTTCACTGTAAAACCGAGTTGGAGCTAGTACCTCCCCATATATATGTATGGAGTGGAGTTTGCAACTGAAAAGAAACTTTGTGTTCCCAACAAGCTAGGTGAAGGACGGCTTTCACACACACTTATCTCTCAGAACTGAGCATGTGGAGAGACGTTCGTTCATCTAGCACAAAGGGAACGGGTTGCAGGAGAAACTTTTACTCTGGTTTCTCAGTCTGTTTCCTAGTGCCGGTTTGAAGTTCCTGCAGTTTTCACTGTAAAACCGAGTTGGAGCTAGTACCTCCCCATATATATGTATGGAGTGGAGTTTGCAACTGAAAAGAAACTTTGTGTTCCCAACAAGCTAGGTGAAGGACGGCTTTCACACACACTTATCTCTCAGAACTGAGCATGTGGAGAGACGTTCGTTCATCTAGCACAAAGGGAACGGGTTTGCAGGAGAAACTTTTACTCTGGTTTCTCAGTCTGTTTCCTAGTGCCGGTTTGAAGTTCCTGCAGTTTTCACTGTAAAACCGAGTTGGAGCTAGTACCTCCCCATATATATGTATGGAGTGGAGTTTGCAACTGAAAAGAAACTTTGTGTTCCCAACAAGCTAGGTGAAGGACGGCTTTCACACACACTTATCTCTCAGAACTGAGCATGTGGAGAGACGTTCGTTCATCTAGCACAAAGGGAACGGGTTGCAGGAGAAACTTTTACTCTGGTTTCTCAGTCTGTTTCCTAGTGCCGGTTTGAAGTTCCTGCAGTTTTCACTGTAAAACCGAGTTGGAGCTAGTACCTCCCCATATATATGTATGGAGTGGAGTTTGCAACTGAAAAGAAACTTTGTGTTCCCAACAAGCTAGGTGAAGGACGGCTTTCACACACACTTATCTCTCAGAACTGAGCATGTGGAGAGACGTTCGTTCATCTAGCACAAAGGGAACGGGTTGCAGGAGAAACTTTTACTCTGGTTTCTCAGTCTGTTTCCTAGTGCCGGTTTGAAGTTCCTGCAGTTTTCACTGTAAAACCGAGTTGGAGCTAGTACCTCCCCATATATATGTATGGAGTGGAGTTTGCAACTGAAAAGAAACTTTGTGTTCCCAACAAGCTAGGTGAAGGACGGCTTTCACACACACTTATCTCTCAGAACTGAGCATGTGGAGAGACGTTCGTTCATCTAGCACAAAGGGAACGGGTTGCAGGAGAAACTTTTACTCTGGTTTCTCAGTCTGTTTCCTAGTGCCGGTTTGAAGTTCCTGCAGTTTTCACTGTAAAACCGAGTTGGAGCTAGTACCTCCCCATATATATGTATGGAGTGGAGTTTGCAACTGAAAAGAAACTTTGTGTTCCCAACAAGCTAGGTGAAGGACGGCTTTCACACACACTTATCTCTCAGAACTGAGCATGTGGAGAGACGTTCGTTCATCTAGCACAAAGGGAACGGGTTGCAGGAGAAACTTTTACTCTGGTTTCTCAGTCTGTTTCCTAGTGCCGGTTTGAAGTTCCTGCAGTTTTCACTGTAAAACCGAGTTGGAGCTAGTACCTCCCCATATATATGTATGGAGTGGAGTTTGCAACTGAAAAGAAACTTGTGTTCCCAACAAGCTAGGTGAAGGACGGCTTTCACACACACTTATCTCTCAGAACTGAGCATGTGGAGAGACGTTCGTTCATCTAGCACAAAGGGAACGGGTTGCAGGAGAAACTTTTACTCTGGTTTCTCAGTCTGTTTCCTAGTGCCGGTTTGAAGTTCCTGCAGTTTTCACTGTAAAACCGAGTTGGAGCTAGTACCTCCCCATATATATGTATGGAGTGGAGTTTGCAACTGAAAAGAAACTTTGTGTTCCCAACAAGCTAGGTGAAGGACGGCTTTCACACACACTTATCTCTCAGAACTGAGCATGTGGAGAGACGTTCGTTCATCTAGCACAAAGGGAACGGGTTGCAGGAGAAACTTTTACTCTGGTTTCTCAGTCTGTTTCCTAGTGCCGGTTTGAAGTTCCTGCAGTTTTCACTGTAAAACCGAGTTGGAGCTAGTACCTCCCCATATATATGTATGGAGTGGAGTTTGCAACTGAAAAGAAACTTTGTGTTCCCAACAAGCTAGGTGAAGGACGGCTTTCACACACACTTATCTCTCAGAACTGAGCATGTGGAGAGACGTTCGTTCATCTAGCACAAAGGGAACGGGTTGCAGGAGAAACTTTTACTCTGGTTTCTCAGTCTGTTTCCTAGTGCCGGTTTGAAGTTCCTGCAGTTTTCACTGTAAAACCGAGTTGGAGCTAGTACCTCCCCATATATATGTATGGAGTGGAGTTTGCAACTGAAAAGAAACTTTGTGTTCCCAACAAGCTAGGTGAAGGACGGCTTTCACACACACTTATCTCTCAGAACTGAGCATGTGGAGAGACGTTCGTTCATCTAGCACAAAGGGAACGGGTTGCAGGAGAAACTTTTACTCTGGTTTCTCAGTCTGTTTCCTAGTGCCGGTTTGAAGTTCCTGCAGTTTTCACTGTAAAACCGAGTTGGAGCTAGTACCTCCCCATATATATGTATGGAGTGGAGTTTGCAACTGAAAAGAAACTTTGTGTTCCCAACAAGCTAGGTGAAGGACGGCTTTCACACACACTTATCTCTCAGAACTGAGCATGTGGAGAGACGTTCGTTCATCTAGCACAAAGGGAACGGGTTGCAGGAGAAACTTTTACTCTGGTTTCTCAGTCTGTTTCCTAGTGCCGGTTTGAAGTTCCTGCAGTTTTCACTGTAAAACCGAGTTGGAGCTAGTACCTCCCCATATATATGTATGGAGTGGAGTTTGCAACTGAAAAGAAACTTTGTGTTCCCAACAAGCTAGGTGAAGGACGGCTTTCACACACACTTATCTCTCAGAACTGAGCATGTGGAGAGACGTTCGTTCATCTAGCACAAAGGGAACGGGTTGCAGGAGAAACTTTTACTCTGGTTTCTCAGTCTGTTTCCTAGTGCCGGTTTGAAGTTCCTGCAGTTTTCACTGTAAAACCGAGTTGGAGCTAGTACCTCCCCATATATATGTATGGAGTGGAGTTTGCAACTGAAAAGAAACTTTGTGTTCCCAACAAGCTAGGTGAAGGACGGCTTTCACACACACTTATCTCTCAGAACTGAGCATGTGGAGAGACGTTCGTTCATCTAGCACAAAGGGAACGGGTTGCAGGAGAAACTTTTACTCTGGTTTCTCAGTCTGTTTCCTAGTGCCGGTTTGAAGTTCCTGCAGTTTTCACTGTAAAACCGAGTTGGAGCTAGTACCTCCCCATATATATGTATGGAGTGGAGTTTGCAACTGAAAAGAAACTTGTGTTCCCAACAAGCTAGGTGAAGGACGGCTTTCACACACACTTATCTCTCAGAACTGAGCATGTGGAGAGACGTTCGTTCATCTAGCACAAAGGGAACGGGTTGCAGGAGAAACTTTTACTCTGGTTTCTCAGTCTGTTTCCTAGTGCCGGTTTGAAGTTCCTGCAGTTTTCACTGTAAAACCGAGTTGGAGCTAGTACCTCCCCATATATATGTATGGAGTGGAGTTTGCAACTGAAAAGAAACTTGTGTTCCCAACAAGCTAGGTGAAGGACGGCTTTCACACACACTTATCTCTCAGAACTGAGCATGTGGAGAGACGTTCGTTCATCTAGCACAAAGGGAACGGGTTGCAGGAGAAACTTTTACTCTGGTTTCTCAGTCTGTTTCCTAGTGCCGGTTTGAAGTTCCTGCAGTTTTCACTGTAAAACCGAGTTGGAGCTAGTACCTCCCCATATATATGTATGGAGTGGAGTTTGCAACTGAAAAGAAACTTTGTGTTCCCAACAAGCTAGGTGAAGGACGGCTTTCACACACACTTATCTCTCAGAACTGAGCATGTGGAGAGACGTTCGTTCATCTAGCACAAAGGGAACGGGTTGCAGGAGAAACTTTTACTCTGGTTTCTCAGTCTGTTTCCTAGTGCCGGTTTGAAGTTCCTGCAGTTTTCACTGTAAAACCGAGTTGGAGCTAGTACCTCCCCATATATATGTATGGAGTGGAGTTTGCAACTGAAAAGAAACTTTGTGTTCCCAACAAGCTAGGTGAAGGACGGCTTTCACACACACTTATCTCTCAGAACTGAGCATGTGGAGAGACGTTCGTTCATCTAGCACAAAGGGAACGGGTTGCAGGAGAAACTTTTACTCTGGTTTCTCAGTCTGTTTCCTAGTGCCGGTTTGAAGTTCCTGCAGTTTTCACTGTAAAACCGAGTTGGAGCTAGTACCTCCCCATATATATGTATGGAGTGGAGTTTGCAACTGAAAAGAAACTTTGTGTTCCCAACAAGCTAGGTGAAGGACGGCTTTCACACACACTTATCTCTCAGAACTGAGCATGTGGAGAGACGTTCGTTCATCTAGCACAAAGGGAACGGGTTGCAGGAGAAACTTTTACTCTGGTTTCTCAGTCTGTTTCCTAGTGCCGGTTTGAAGTTCCTGCAGTTTTCACTGTAAAACCGAGTTGGAGCTAGTACCTCCCCATATATATGTATGGAGTGGAGTTTGCAACTGAAAAGAAACTTGTGTTCCCAACAAGCTAGGTGAAGGACGGCTTTCACACACACTTATCTCTCAGAACTGAGCATGTGGAGAGACGTTCGTTCATCTAGCACAAAGGGAACGGGTTGCAGGAGAAACTTTTACTCTGGTTTCTCAGTCTGTTTCCTAGTGCCGGTTTGAAGTTCCTGCAGTTTTCACTGTAAAACCGAGTTGGAGCTAGTACCTCCCCATATATATGTATGGAGTGGAGTTTGCAACTGAAAAGAAACTTGTGTTCCCAACAAGCTAGGTGAAGGACGGCTTTCACACACACTTATCTCTCAGAACTGAGCATGTGGAGAGACGTTCGTTCATCTAGCACAAAGGGAACGGGTTGCAGGAGAAACTTTTACTCTGGTTTCTCAGTCTGTTTCCTAGTGCCGGTTTGAAGTTCCTGCAGTTTTCACTGTAAAACCGAGTTGGAGCTAGTACCTCCCCATATATATGTATGGAGTGGAGTTTGCAACTGAAAAGAAACTTTGTGTTCCCAACAAGCTAGGTGAAGGACGGCTTTCACACACACTTATCTCTCAGAACTGAGCATGTGGAGAGACGTTCGTTCATCTAGCACAAAGGGAACGGGTTGCAGGAGAAACTTTTACTCTGGTTTCTCAGTCTGTTTCCTAGTGCCGGTTTGAAGTTCCTGCAGTTTTCACTGTAAAACCGAGTTGGAGCTAGTACCTCCCCATATATATGTATGGAGTGGAGTTTGCAACTGAAAAGAAACTTTGTGTTCCCAACAAGCTAGGTGAAGGACGGCTTTCACACACACTTATCTCTCAGAACTGAGCATGTGGAGAGACGTTCGTTCATCTAGCACAAAGGGAACGGGTTGCAGGAGAAACTTTTACTCTGGTTTCTCAGTCTGTTTCCTAGTGCCGGTTTGAAGTTCCTGCAGTTTTCACTGTAAAACCGAGTTGGAGCTAGTACCTCCCCATATATATGTATGGAGTGGAGTTTGCAACTGAAAAGAAACTTTGTGTTCCCAACAAGCTAGGTGAAGGACGGCTTTCACACACACTTATCTCTCAGAACTGAGCATGTGGAGAGACGTTCGTTCATCTAGCACAAAGGGAACGGGTTGCAGGAGAAACTTTTACTCTGGTTTCTCAGTCTGTTTCCTAGTGCCGGTTTGAAGTTCCTGCAGTTTTCACTGTAAAACCGAGTTGGAGCTAGTACCTCCCCATATATATGTATGGAGTGGAGTTTGCAACTGAAAAGAAACTTTGTGTTCCCAACAAGCTAGGTGAAGGACGGCTTTCACACACACTTATCTCTCAGAACTGAGCATGTGGAGAGACGTTCGTTCATCTAGCACAAAGGGAACGGGTTGCAGGAGAAACTTTTACTCTGGTTTCTCAGTCTGTTTCCTAGTGCCGGTTTGAAGTTCCTGCAGTTTTCACTGTAAAACCGAGTTGGAGCTAGTACCTCCCCATATATATGTATGGAGTGGAGTTTGCAACTGAAAAGAAACTTTGTGTTCCCAACAAGCTAGGTGAAGGACGGCTTTCACACACACTTATCTCTCAGAACTGAGCATGTGGAGAGACGTTCGTTCATCTAGCACAAAGGGAACGGGTTGCAGGAGAAACTTTTACTCTGGTTTCTCAGTCTGTTTCCTAGTGCCGGTTTGAAGTTCCTGCAGTTTTCACTGTAAAACCGAGTTGGAGCTAGTACCTCCCCATATATATGTATGGAGTGGAGTTTGCAACTGAAAAGAAACTTTGTGTTCCCAACAAGCTAGGTGAAGGACGGCTTTCACACACACTTATCTCTCAGAACTGAGCATGTGGAGAGACGTTCGTTCATCTAGCACAAAGGGAACGGGTTGCAGGAGAAACTTTTACTCTGGTTTCTCAGTCTGTTTCCTAGTGCCGGTTTGAAGTTCCTGCAGTTTTCACTGTAAAACCGAGTTGGAGCTAGTACCTCCCCATATATATGTATGGAGTGGAGTTTGCAACTGAAAAGAAACTTTGTGTTCCCAACAAGCTAGGTGAAGGACGGCTTTCACACACACTTATCTCTCAGAACTGAGCATGTGGAGAGACGTTCGTTCATCTAGCACAAAGGGAACGGGTTGCAGGAGAAACTTTTACTCTGGTTTCTCAGTCTGTTTCCTAGTGCCGGTTTGAAGTTCCTGCAGTTTTCACTGTAAAACCGAGTTGGAGCTAGTACCTCCCCATATATGTATGGAGTGGAGTTTGCAACTGAAAAGAAACTTTGTGTTCCCAACAAGCTAGGTGAAGGACGGCTTTCACACACACTTATCTCTCAGAACTGAGCATGTGGAGAGACGTTCGTTCATCTAGCACAAAGGGAACGGGTTGCAGGAGAAACTTTTACTCTGGTTTCTCAGTCTGTTTCCTAGTGCCGGTTTGAAGTTCCTGCAGTTTTCACTGTAAAACCGAGTTGGAGCTAGTACCTCCCCATATATATGTATGGAGTGGAGTTTGCAACTGAAAAGAAACTTTGTGTTCCCAACAAGCTAGGTGAAGGACGGCTTTCACACACACTTATCTCTCAGAACTGAGCATGTGGAGAGACGTTCGTTCATCTAGCACAAAGGGAACGGGTTGCAGGAGAAACTTTTACTCTGGTTTCTCAGTCTGTTTCCTAGTGCCGGTTTGAAGTTCCTGCAGTTTTCACTGTAAAACCGAGTTGGAGCTAGTACCTCCCCATATATATGTATGGAGTGGAGTTTGCAACTGAAAAGAAACTTTGTGTTCCCAACAAGCTAGGTGAAGGACGGCTTTCACACACACTTATCTCTCAGAACTGAGCATGTGGAGAGACGTTCGTTCATCTAGCACAAAGGGAACGGGTTGCAGGAGAAACTTTTACTCTGGTTTCTCAGTCTGTTTCCTAGTGCCGGTTTGAAGTTCCTGCAGTTTTCACTGTAAAACCGAGTTGGAGCTAGTACCTCCCCATATATATGTATGGAGTGGAGTTTGCAACTGAAAAGAAACTTTGTGTTCCCAACAAGCTAGGTGAAGGACGGCTTTCACACACACTTATCTCTCAGAACTGAGCATGTGGAGAGACGTTCGTTCATCTAGCACAAAGGGAACGGGTTGCAGGAGAAACTTTTACTCTGGTTTCTCAGTCTGTTTCCTAGTGCCGGTTTGAAGTTCCTGCAGTTTTCACTGTAAAACCGAGTTGGAGCTAGTACCTCCCCATATATATGTATGGAGTGGAGTTTGCAACTGAAAAGAAACTTTGTGTTCCCAACAAGCTAGGTGAAGGACGGCTTTCACACACACTTATCTCTCAGAACTGAGCATGTGGAGAGACGTTCGTTCATCTAGCACAAAGGGAACGGGTTGCAGGAGAAACTTTTACTCTGGTTTCTCAGTCTGTTTCCTAGTGCCGGTTTGAAGTTCCTGCAGTTTTCACTGTAAAACCGAGTTGGAGCTAGTACCTCCCCATATATATGTATGGAGTGGAGTTTGCAACTGAAAAGAAACTTTGTGTTCCCAACAAGCTAGGTGAAGGACGGCTTTCACACACACTTATCTCTCAGAACTGAGCATGTGGAGAGACGTTCGTTCATCTAGCACAAAGGGAACGGGTTGCAGGAGAAACTTTTACTCTGGTTTCTCAGTCTGTTTCCTAGTGCCGGTTTGAAGTTCCTGCAGTTTTCACTGTAAAACCGAGTTGGAGCTAGTACCTCCCCATATATATGTATGGAGTGGAGTTTGCAACTGAAAAGAAACTTTGTGTTCCCAACAAGCTAGGTGAAGGACGGCTTTCACACACACTTATCTCTCAGAACTGAGCATGTGGAGAGACGTTCGTTCATCTAGCACAAAGGGAACGGGTTGCAGGAGAAACTTTTACTCTGGTTTCTCAGTCTGTTTCCTAGTGCCGGTTTGAAGTTCCTGCAGTTTTCACTGTAAAACCGAGTTGGAGCTAGTACCTCCCCATATATATGTATGGAGTGGAGTTTGCAACTGAAAAGAAACTTTGTGTTCCCAACAAGCTAGGTGAAGGACGGCTTTCACACACACTTATCTCTCAGAACTGAGCATGTGGAGAGACGTTCGTTCATCTAGCACAAAGGGAACGGGTTGCAGGAGAAACTTTTACTCTGGTTTCTCAGTCTGTTTCCTAGTGCCGGTTTGAAGTTCCTGCAGTTTTCACTGTAAAACCGAGTTGGAGCTAGTACCTCCCCATATATATGTATGGAGTGGAGTTTGCAACTGAAAAGAAACTTTGTGTTCCCAACAAGCTAGGTGAAGGACGGCTTTCACACACACTTATCTCTCAGAACTGAGCATGTGGAGAGACGTTCGTTCATCTAGCACAAAGGGAACGGGTTGCAGGAGAAACTTTTACTCTGGTTTCTCAGTCTGTTTCCTAGTGCCGGTTTGAAGTTCCTGCAGTTTTCACTGTAAAACCGAGTTGGAGCTAGTACCTCCCCATATATATGTATGGAGTGGAGTTTGCAACTGAAAAGAAACTTTGTGTTCCCAACAAGCTAGGTGAAGGACGGCTTTCACACACACTTATCTCTCAGAACTGAGCATGTGGAGAGACGTTCGTTCATCTAGCACAAAGGGAACGGGTTGCAGGAGAAACTTTTACTCTGGTTTCTCAGTCTGTTTCCTAGTGCCGGTTTGAAGTTCCTGCAGTTTTCACTGTAAAACCGAGTTGGAGCTAGTACCTCCCCATATATATGTATGGAGTGGAGTTTGCAACTGAAAAGAAACTTTGTGTTCCCAACAAGCTAGGTGAAGGACGGCTTTCACACACACTTATCTCTCAGAACTGAGCATGTGGAGAGACGTTCGTTCATCTAGCACAAAGGGAACGGGTTGCAGGAGAAACTTTTACTCTGGTTTCTCAGTCTGTTTCCTAGTGCCGGTTTGAAGTTCCTGCAGTTTTCACTGTAAAACCGAGTTGGAGCTAGTACCTCCCCATATATATGTATGGAGTGGAGTTTGCAACTGAAAAGAAACTTTGTGTTCCCAACAAGCTAGGTGAAGGACGGCTTTCACACACACTTATCTCTCAGAACTGAGCATGTGGAGAGACGTTCGTTCATCTAGCACAAAGGGAACGGGTTGCAGGAGAAACTTTTACTCTGGTTTCTCAGTCTGTTTCCTAGTGCCGGTTTGAAGTTCCTGCAGTTTTCACTGTAAAACCGAGTTGGAGCTAGTACCTCCCCATATATATGTATGGAGTGGAGTTTGCAACTGAAAAGAAACTTTGTGTTCCCAACAAGCTAGGTGAAGGACGGCTTTCACACACACTTATCTCTCAGAACTGAGCATGTGGAGAGACGTTCGTTCATCTAGCACAAAGGGAACGGGTTGCAGGAGAAACTTTTACTCTGGTTTCTCAGTCTGTTTCCTAGTGCCGGTTTGAAGTTCCTGCAGTTTTCACTGTAAAACCGAGTTGGAGCTAGTACCTCCCCATATATATGTATGGAGTGGAGTTTGCAACTGAAAAGAAACTTTGTGTTCCCAACAAGCTAGGTGAAGGACGGCTTTCACACACACTTATCTCTCAGAACTGAGCATGTGGAGAGACGTTCGTTCATCTAGCACAAAGGGAACGGGTTGCAGGAGAAACTTTTACTCTGGTTTCTCAGTCTGTTTCCTAGTGCCGGTTTGAAGTTCCTGCAGTTTTCACTGTAAAACCGAGTTGGAGCTAGTACCTCCCCATATATATGTATGGAGTGGAGTTTGCAACTGAAAAGAAACTTTGTGTTCCCAACAAGCTAGGTGAAGGACGGCTTTCACACACACTTATCTCTCAGAACTGAGCATGTGGAGAGACGTTCGTTCATCTAGCACAAAGGGAACGGGTTGCAGGAGAAACTTTTACTCTGGTTTCTCAGTCTGTTTCCTAGTGCCGGTTTGAAGTTCCTGCAGTTTTCACTGTAAAACCGAGTTGGAGCTAGTACCTCCCCATATATATGTATGGAGTGGAGTTTGCAACTGAAAAGAAACTTTGTGTTCCCAACAAGCTAGGTGAAGGACGGCTTTCACACACACTTATCTCTCAGAACTGAGCATGTGGAGAGACGTTCGTTCATCTAGCACAAAGGGAACGGGTTGCAGGAGAAACTTTTACTCTGGTTTCTCAGTCTGTTTCCTAGTGCCGGTTTGAAGTTCCTGCAGTTTTCACTGTAAAACCGAGTTGGAGCTAGTACCTCCCCATATATATGTATGGAGTGGAGTTTGCAACTGAAAAGAAACTTTGTGTTCCCAACAAGCTAGGTGAAGGACGGCTTTCACACACACTTATCTCTCAGAACTGAGCATGTGGAGAGACGTTCGTTCATCTAGCACAAAGGGAACGGGTTGCAGGAGAAACTTTTACTCTGGTTTCTCAGTCTGTTTCCTAGTGCCGGTTTGAAGTTCCTGCAGTTTTCACTGTAAAACCGAGTTGGAGCTAGTACCTCCCCATATATATGTATGGAGTGGAGTTTGCAACTGAAAAGAAACTTTGTGTTCCCAACAAGCTAGGTGAAGGACGGCTTTCACACACACTTATCTCTCAGAACTGAGCATGTGGAGAGACGTTCGTTCATCTAGCACAAAGGGAACGGGTTGCAGGAGAAACTTTTACTCTGGTTTCTCAGTCTGTTTCCTAGTGCCGGTTTGAAGTTCCTGCAGTTTTCACTGTAAAACCGAGTTGGAGCTAGTACCTCCCCATATATATGTATGGAGTGGAGTTTGCAACTGAAAAGAAACTTTGTGTTCCCAACAAGCTAGGTGAAGGACGGCTTTCACACACACTTATCTCTCAGAACTGAGCATGTGGAGAGACGTTCGTTCATCTAGCACAAAGGGAACGGGTTGCAGGAGAAACTTTTACTCTGGTTTCTCAGTCTGTTTCCTAGTGCCGGTTTGAAGTTCCTGCAGTTTTCACTGTAAAACCGAGTTGGAGCTAGTACCTCCCCATATATATGTATGGAGTGGAGTTTGCAACTGAAAAGAAACTTTGTGTTCCCAACAAGCTAGGTGAAGGACGGCTTTCACACACACTTATCTCTCAGAACTGAGCATGTGGAGAGACGTTCGTTCATCTAGCACAAAGGGAACGGGTTGCAGGAGAAACTTTTACTCTGGTTTCTCAGTCTGTTTCCTAGTGCCGGTTTGAAGTTCCTGCAGTTTTCACTGTAAAACCGAGTTGGAGCTAGTACCTCCCCATATATATGTATGGAGTGGAGTTTGCAACTGAAAAGAAACTTTGTGTTCCCAACAAGCTAGGTGAAGGACGGCTTTCACACACACTTATCTCTCAGAACTGAGCATGTGGAGAGACGTTCGTTCATCTAGCACAAAGGGAACGGGTTGCAGGAGAAACTTTTACTCTGGTTTCTCAGTCTGTTTCCTAGTGCCGGTTTGAAGTTCCTGCAGTTTTCACTGTAAAACCGAGTTGGAGCTAGTACCTCCCCATATATATGTATGGAGTGGAGTTTGCAACTGAAAAGAAACTTTGTGTTCCCAACAAGCTAGGTGAAGGACGGCTTTCACACACACTTATCTCTCAGAACTGAGCATGTGGAGAGACGTTCGTTCATCTAGCACAAAGGGAACGGGTTGCAGGAGAAACTTTTACTCTGGTTTCTCAGTCTGTTTCCTAGTGCCGGTTTGAAGTTCCTGCAGTTTTCACTGTAAAACCGAGTTGGAGCTAGTACCTCCCCATATATATGTATGGAGTGGAGTTTGCAACTGAAAAGAAACTTTGTGTTCCCAACAAGCTAGGTGAAGGACGGCTTTCACACACACTTATCTCTCAGAACTGAGCATGTGGAGAGACGTTCGTTCATCTAGCACAAAGGGAACGGGTTGCAGGAGAAACTTTTACTCTGGTTTCTCAGTCTGTTTCCTAGTGCCGGTTTGAAGTTCCTGCAGTTTTCACTGTAAAACCGAGTTGGAGCTAGTACCTCCCCATATATATGTATGGAGTGGAGTTTGCAACTGAAAAGAAACTTTGTGTTCCCAACAAGCTAGGTGAAGGACGGCTTTCACACACACTTATCTCTCAGAACTGAGCATGTGGAGAGACGTTCGTTCATCTAGCACAAAGGGAACGGGTTGCAGGAGAAACTTTTACTCTGGTTTCTCAGTCTGTTTCCTAGTGCCGGTTTGAAGTTCCTGCAGTTTTCACTGTAAAACCGAGTTGGAGCTAGTACCTCCCCATATATATGTATGGAGTGGAGTTTGCAACTGAAAAGAAACTTTGTGTTCCCAACAAGCTAGGTGAAGGACGGCTTTCACACACACTTATCTCTCAGAACTGAGCATGTGGAGAGACGTTCGTTCATCTAGCACAAAGGGAACGGGTTGCAGGAGAAACTTTTACTCTGGTTTCTCAGTCTGTTTCCTAGTGCCGGTTTGAAGTTCCTGCAGTTTTCACTGTAAAACCGAGTTGGAGCTAGTACCTCCCCATATATATGTATGGAGTGGAGTTTGCAACTGAAAAGAAACTTTGTGTTCCCAACAAGCTAGGTGAAGGACGGCTTTCACACACACTTATCTCTCAGAACTGAGCATGTGGAGAGACGTTCGTTCATCTAGCACAAAGGGAACGGGTTGCAGGAGAAACTTTTACTCTGGTTTCTCAGTCTGTTTCCTAGTGCCGGTTTGAAGTTCCTGCAGTTTTCACTGTAAAACCGAGTTGGAGCTAGTACCTCCCCATATATATGTATGGAGTGGAGTTTGCAACTGAAAAGAAACTTTGTGTTCCCAACAAGCTAGGTGAAGGACGGCTTTCACACACACTTATCTCTCAGAACTGAGCATGTGGAGAGACGTTCGTTCATCTAGCACAAAGGGAACGGGTTGCAGGAGAAACTTTTACTCTGGTTTCTCAGTCTGTTTCCTAGTGCCGGTTTGAAGTTCCTGCAGTTTTCACTGTAAAACCGAGTTGGAGCTAGTACCTCCCCATATATATGTATGGAGTGGAGTTTGCAACTGAAAAGAAACTTTGTGTTCCCAACAAGCTAGGTGAAGGACGGCTTTCACACACACTTATCTCTCAGAACTGAGCATGTGGAGAGACGTTCGTTCATCTAGCACAAAGGGAACGGGTTGCAGGAGAAACTTTTACTCTGGTTTCTCAGTCTGTTTCCTAGTGCCGGTTTGAAGTTCCTGCAGTTTTCACTGTAAAACCGAGTTGGAGCTAGTACCTCCCCATATATATGTATGGAGTGGAGTTTGCAACTGAAAAGAAACTTTGTGTTCCCAACAAGCTAGGTGAAGGACGGCTTTCACACACACTTATCTCTCAGAACTGAGCATGTGGAGAGACGTTCGTTCATCTAGCACAAAGGGAACGGGTTGCAGGAGAAACTTTTACTCTGGTTTCTCAGTCTGTTTCCTAGTGCCGGTTTGAAGTTCCTGCAGTTTTCACTGTAAAACCGAGTTGGAGCTAGTACCTCCCCATATATATGTATGGAGTGGAGTTTGCAACTGAAAAGAAACTTTGTGTTCCCAACAAGCTAGGTGAAGGACGGCTTTCACACACACTTATCTCTCAGAACTGAGCATGTGGAGAGACGTTCGTTCATCTAGCACAAAGGGAACGGGTTGCAGGAGAAACTTTTACTCTGGTTTCTCAGTCTGTTTCCTAGTGCCGGTTTGAAGTTCCTGCAGTTTTCACTGTAAAACCGAGTTGGAGCTAGTACCTCCCCATATATATGTATGGAGTGGAGTTTGCAACTGAAAAGAAACTTTGTGTTCCCAACAAGCTAGGTGAAGGACGGCTTTCACACACACTTATCTCTCAGAACTGAGCATGTGGAGAGACGTTCGTTCATCTAGCACAAAGGGAACGGGTTGCAGGAGAAACTTTTACTCTGGTTTCTCAGTCTGTTTCCTAGTGCCGGTTTGAAGTTCCTGCAGTTTTCACTGTAAAACCGAGTTGGAGCTAGTACCTCCCCATATATATGTATGGAGTGGAGTTTGCAACTGAAAAGAAACTTTGTGTTCCCAACAAGCTAGGTGAAGGACGGCTTTCACACACACTTATCTCTCAGAACTGAGCATGTGGAGAGACGTTCGTTCATCTAGCACAAAGGGAACGGGTTGCAGGAGAAACTTTTACTCTGGTTTCTCAGTCTGTTTCCTAGTGCCGGTTTGAAGTTCCTGCAGTTTTCACTGTAAAACCGAGTTGGAGCTAGTACCTCCCCATATATATGTATGGAGTGGAGTTTGCAACTGAAAAGAAACTTTGTGTTCCCAACAAGCTAGGTGAAGGACGGCTTTCACACACACTTATCTCTCAGAACTGAGCATGTGGAGAGACGTTCGTTCATCTAGCACAAAGGGAACGGGTTGCAGGAGAAACTTTTACTCTGGTTTCTCAGTCTGTTTCCTAGTGCCGGTTTGAAGTTCCTGCAGTTTTCACTGTAAAACCGAGTTGGAGCTAGTACCTCCCCATATATATGTATGGAGTGGAGTTTGCAACTGAAAAGAAACTTTGTGTTCCCAACAAGCTAGGTGAAGGACGGCTTTCACACACACTTATCTCTCAGAACTGAGCATGTGGAGAGACGTTCGTTCATCTAGCACAAAGGGAACGGGTTGCAGGAGAAACTTTTACTCTGGTTTCTCAGTCTGTTTCCTAGTGCCGGTTTGAAGTTCCTGCAGTTTTCACTGTAAAACCGAGTTGGAGCTAGTACCTCCCCATATATATGTATGGAGTGGAGTTTGCAACTGAAAAGAAACTTTGTGTTCCCAACAAGCTAGGTGAAGGACGGCTTTCACACACACTTATCTCTCAGAACTGAGCATGTGGAGAGACGTTCGTTCATCTAGCACAAAGGGAACGGGTTGCAGGAGAAACTTTTACTCTGGTTTCTCAGTCTGTTTCCTAGTGCCGGTTTGAAGTTCCTGCAGTTTTCACTGTAAAACCGAGTTGGAGCTAGTACCTCCCCATATATATGTATGGAGTGGAGTTTGCAACTGAAAAGAAACTTTGTGTTCCCAACAAGCTAGGTGAAGGACGGCTTTCACACACACTTATCTCTCAGAACTGAGCATGTGGAGAGACGTTCGTTCATCTAGCACAAAGGGAACGGGTTGCAGGAGAAACTTTTACTCTGGTTTCTCAGTCTGTTTCCTAGTGCCGGTTTGAAGTTCCTGCAGTTTTCACTGTAAAACCGAGTTGGAGCTAGTACCTCCCCATATATATGTATGGAGTGGAGTTTGCAACTGAAAAGAAACTTTGTGTTCCCAACAAGCTAGGTGAAGGACGGCTTTCACACACACTTATCTCTCAGAACTGAGCATGTGGAGAGACGTTCGTTCATCTAGCACAAAGGGAACGGGTTGCAGGAGAAACTTTTACTCTGGTTTCTCAGTCTGTTTCCTAGTGCCGGTTTGAAGTTCCTGCAGTTTTCACTGTAAAACCGAGTTGGAGCTAGTACCTCCCCATATATATGTATGGAGTGGAGTTTGCAACTGAAAAGAAACTTTGTGTTCCCAACAAGCTAGGTGAAGGACGGCTTTCACACACACTTATCTCTCAGAACTGAGCATGTGGAGAGACGTTCGTTCATCTAGCACAAAGGGAACGGGTTGCAGGAGAAACTTTTACTCTGGTTTCTCAGTCTGTTTCCTAGTGCCGGTTTGAAGTTCCTGCAGTTTTCACTGTAAAACCGAGTTGGAGCTAGTACCTCCCCATATATATGTATGGAGTGGAGTTTGCAACTGAAAAGAAACTTTGTGTTCCCAACAAGCTAGGTGAAGGACGGCTTTCACACACACTTATCTCTCAGAACTGAGCATGTGGAGAGACGTTCGTTCATCTAGCACAAAGGGAACGGGTTGCAGGAGAAACTTTTACTCTGGTTTCTCAGTCTGTTTCCTAGTGCCGGTTTGAAGTTCCTGCAGTTTTCACTGTAAAACCGAGTTGGAGCTAGTACCTCCCCATATATATGTATGGAGTGGAGTTTGCAACTGAAAAGAAACTTTGTGTTCCCAACAAGCTAGGTGAAGGACGGCTTTCACACACACTTATCTCTCAGAACTGAGCATGTGGAGAGACGTTCGTTCATCTAGCACAAAGGGAACGGGTTGCAGGAGAAACTTTTACTCTGGTTTCTCAGTCTGTTTCCTAGTGCCGGTTTGAAGTTCCTGCAGTTTTCACTGTAAAACCGAGTTGGAGCTAGTACCTCCCCATATATATGTATGGAGTGGAGTTTGCAACTGAAAAGAAACTTTGTGTTCCCAACAAGCTAGGTGAAGGACGGCTTTCACACACACTTATCTCTCAGAACTGAGCATGTGGAGAGACGTTCGTTCATCTAGCACAAAGGGAACGGGTTGCAGGAGAAACTTTTACTCTGGTTTCTCAGTCTGTTTCCTAGTGCCGGTTTGAAGTTCCTGCAGTTTTCACTGTAAAACCGAGTTGGAGCTAGTACCTCCCCATATATATGTATGGAGTGGAGTTTGCAACTGAAAAGAAACTTTGTGTTCCCAACAAGCTAGGTGAAGGACGGCTTTCACACACACTTATCTCTCAGAACTGAGCATGTGGAGAGACGTTCGTTCATCTAGCACAAAGGGAACGGGTTGCAGGAGAAACTTTTACTCTGGTTTCTCAGTCTGTTTCCTAGTGCCGGTTTGAAGTTCCTGCAGTTTTCACTGTAAAACCGAGTTGGAGCTAGTACCTCCCCATATATATGTATGGAGTGGAGTTTGCAACTGAAAAGAAACTTTGTGTTCCCAACAAGCTAGGTGAAGGACGGCTTTCACACACACTTATCTCTCAGAACTGAGCATGTGGAGAGACGTTCGTTCATCTAGCACAAAGGGAACGGGTTGCAGGAGAAACTTTTACTCTGGTTTCTCAGTCTGTTTCCTAGTGCCGGTTTGAAGTTCCTGCAGTTTTCACTGTAAAACCGAGTTGGAGCTAGTACCTCCCCATATATATGTATGGAGTGGAGTTTGCAACTGAAAAGAAACTTTGTGTTCCCAACAAGCTAGGTGAAGGACGGCTTTCACACACACTTATCTCTCAGAACTGAGCATGTGGAGAGACGTTCGTTCATCTAGCACAAAGGGAACGGGTTGCAGGAGAAACTTTTACTCTGGTTTCTCAGTCTGTTTCCTAGTGCCGGTTTGAAGTTCCTGCAGTTTTCACTGTAAAACCGAGTTGGAGCTAGTACCTCCCCATATATATGTATGGAGTGGAGTTTGCAACTGAAAAGAAACTTTGTGTTCCCAACAAGCTAGGTGAAGGACGGCTTTCACACACACTTATCTCTCAGAACTGAGCATGTGGAGAGACGTTCGTTCATCTAGCACAAAGGGAACGGGTTGCAGGAGAAACTTTTACTCTGGTTTCTCAGTCTGTTTCCTAGTGCCGGTTTGAAGTTCCTGCAGTTTTCACTGTAAAACCGAGTTGGAGCTAGTACCTCCCCATATATATGTATGGAGTGGAGTTTGCAACTGAAAAGAAACTTTGTGTTCCCAACAAGCTAGGTGAAGGACGGCTTTCACACACACTTATCTCTCAGAACTGAGCATGTGGAGAGACGTTCGTTCATCTAGCACAAAGGGAACGGGTTGCAGGAGAAACTTTTACTCTGGTTTCTCAGTCTGTTTCCTAGTGCCGGTTTGAAGTTCCTGCAGTTTTCACTGTAAAACCGAGTTGGAGCTAGTACCTCCCCATATATATGTATGGAGTGGAGTTTGCAACTGAAAAGAAACTTTGTGTTCCCAACAAGCTAGGTGAAGGACGGCTTTCACACACACTTATCTCTCAGAACTGAGCATGTGGAGAGACGTTCGTTCATCTAGCACAAAGGGAACGGGTTGCAGGAGAAACTTTTACTCTGGTTTCTCAGTCTGTTTCCTAGTGCCGGTTTGAAGTTCCTGCAGTTTTCACTGTAAAACCGAGTTGGAGCTAGTACCTCCCCATATATATGTATGGAGTGGAGTTTGCAACTGAAAAGAAACTTTGTGTTCCCAACAAGCTAGGTGAAGGACGGCTTTCACACACACTTATCTCTCAGAACTGAGCATGTGGAGAGACGTTCGTTCATCTAGCACAAAGGGAACGGGTTGCAGGAGAAACTTTTACTCTGGTTTCTCAGTCTGTTTCCTAGTGCCGGTTTGAAGTTCCTGCAGTTTTCACTGTAAAACCGAGTTGGAGCTAGTACCTCCCCATATATATGTATGGAGTGGAGTTTGCAACTGAAAAGAAACTTTGTGTTCCCAACAAGCTAGGTGAAGGACGGCTTTCACACACACTTATCTCTCAGAACTGAGCATGTGGAGAGACGTTCGTTCATCTAGCACAAAGGGAACGGGTTGCAGGAGAAACTTTTACTCTGGTTTCTCAGTCTGTTTCCTAGTGCCGGTTTGAAGTTCCTGCAGTTTTCACTGTAAAACCGAGTTGGAGCTAGTACCTCCCCATATATATGTATGGAGTGGAGTTTGCAACTGAAAAGAAACTTTGTGTTCCCAACAAGCTAGGTGAAGGACGGCTTTCACACACACTTATCTCTCAGAACTGAGCATGTGGAGAGACGTTCGTTCATCTAGCACAAAGGGAACGGGTTGCAGGAGAAACTTTTACTCTGGTTTCTCAGTCTGTTTCCTAGTGCCGGTTTGAAGTTCCTGCAGTTTTCACTGTAAAACCGAGTTGGAGCTAGTACCTCCCCATATATATGTATGGAGTGGAGTTTGCAACTGAAAAGAAACTTTGTGTTCCCAACAAGCTAGGTGAAGGACGGCTTTCACACACACTTATCTCTCAGAACTGAGCATGTGGAGAGACGTTCGTTCATCTAGCACAAAGGGAACGGGTTGCAGGAGAAACTTTTACTCTGGTTTCTCAGTCTGTTTCCTAGTGCCGGTTTGAAGTTCCTGCAGTTTTCACTGTAAAACCGAGTTGGAGCTAGTACCTCCCCATATATATGTATGGAGTGGAGTTTGCAACTGAAAAGAAACTTTGTGTTCCCAACAAGCTAGGTGAAGGACGGCTTTCACACACACTTATCTCTCAGAACTGAGCATGTGGAGAGACGTTCGTTCATCTAGCACAAAGGGAACGGGTTGCAGGAGAAACTTTTACTCTGGTTTCTCAGTCTGTTTCCTAGTGCCGGTTTGAAGTTCCTGCAGTTTTCACTGTAAAACCGAGTTGGAGCTAGTACCTCCCCATATATATGTATGGAGTGGAGTTTGCAACTGAAAAGAAACTTTGTGTTCCCAACAAGCTAGGTGAAGGACGGCTTTCACACACACTTATCTCTCAGAACTGAGCATGTGGAGAGACGTTCGTTCATCTAGCACAAAGGGAACGGGTTGCAGGAGAAACTTTTACTCTGGTTTCTCAGTCTGTTTCCTAGTGCCGGTTTGAAGTTCCTGCAGTTTTCACTGTAAAACCGAGTTGGAGCTAGTACCTCCCCATATATATGTATGGAGTGGAGTTTGCAACTGAAAAGAAACTTTGTGTTCCCAACAAGCTAGGTGAAGGACGGCTTTCACACACACTTATCTCTCAGAACTGAGCATGTGGAGAGACGTTCGTTCATCTAGCACAAAGGGAACGGGTTGCAGGAGAAACTTTTACTCTGGTTTCTCAGTCTGTTTCCTAGTGCCGGTTTGAAGTTCCTGCAGTTTTCACTGTAAAACCGAGTTGGAGCTAGTACCTCCCCATATATATGTATGGAGTGGAGTTTGCAACTGAAAAGAAACTTTGTGTTCCCAACAAGCTAGGTGAAGGACGGCTTTCACACACACTTATCTCTCAGAACTGAGCATGTGGAGAGACGTTCGTTCATCTAGCACAAAGGGAACGGGTTGCAGGAGAAACTTTTACTCTGGTTTCTCAGTCTGTTTCCTAGTGCCGGTTTGAAGTTCCTGCAGTTTTCACTGTAAAACCGAGTTGGAGCTAGTACCTCCCCATATATATGTATGGAGTGGAGTTTGCAACTGAAAAGAAACTTTGTGTTCCCAACAAGCTAGGTGAAGGACGGCTTTCACACACACTTATCTCTCAGAACTGAGCATGTGGAGAGACGTTCGTTCATCTAGCACAAAGGGAACGGGTTGCAGGAGAAACTTTTACTCTGGTTTCTCAGTCTGTTTCCTAGTGCCGGTTTGAAGTTCCTGCAGTTTTCACTGTAAAACCGAGTTGGAGCTAGTACCTCCCCATATATATGTATGGAGTGGAGTTTGCAACTGAAAAGAAACTTTGTGTTCCCAACAAGCTAGGTGAAGGACGGCTTTCACACACACTTATCTCTCAGAACTGAGCATGTGGAGAGACGTTCGTTCATCTAGCACAAAGGGAACGGGTTGCAGGAGAAACTTTTACTCTGGTTTCTCAGTCTGTTTCCTAGTGCCGGTTTGAAGTTCCTGCAGTTTTCACTGTAAAACCGAGTTGGAGCTAGTACCTCCCCATATATATGTATGGAGTGGAGTTTGCAACTGAAAAGAAACTTTGTGTTCCCAACAAGCTAGGTGAAGGACGGCTTTCACACACACTTATCTCTCAGAACTGAGCATGTGGAGAGACGTTCGTTCATCTAGCACAAAGGGAACGGGTTGCAGGAGAAACTTTTACTCTGGTTTCTCAGTCTGTTTCCTAGTGCCGGTTTGAAGTTCCTGCAGTTTTCACTGTAAAACCGAGTTGGAGCTAGTACCTCCCCATATATATGTATGGAGTGGAGTTTGCAACTGAAAAGAAACTTTGTGTTCCCAACAAGCTAGGTGAAGGACGGCTTTCACACACACTTATCTCTCAGAACTGAGCATGTGGAGAGACGTTCGTTCATCTAGCACAAAGGGAACGGGTTGCAGGAGAAACTTTTACTCTGGTTTCTCAGTCTGTTTCCTAGTGCCGGTTTGAAGTTCCTGCAGTTTTCACTGTAAAACCGAGTTGGAGCTAGTACCTCCCCATATATATGTATGGAGTGGAGTTTGCAACTGAAAAGAAACTTTGTGTTCCCAACAAGCTAGGTGAAGGACGGCTTTCACACACACTTATCTCTCAGAACTGAGCATGTGGAGAGACGTTCGTTCATCTAGCACAAAGGGAACGGGTTGCAGGAGAAACTTTTACTCTGGTTTCTCAGTCTGTTTCCTAGTGCCGGTTTGAAGTTCCTGCAGTTTTCACTGTAAAACCGAGTTGGAGCTAGTACCTCCCCATATATATGTATGGAGTGGAGTTTGCAACTGAAAAGAAACTTTGTGTTCCCAACAAGCTAGGTGAAGGACGGCTTTCACACACACTTATCTCTCAGAACTGAGCATGTGGAGAGACGTTCGTTCATCTAGCACAAAGGGAACGGGTTGCAGGAGAAACTTTTACTCTGGTTTCTCAGTCTGTTTCCTAGTGCCGGTTTGAAGTTCCTGCAGTTTTCACTGTAAAACCGAGTTGGAGCTAGTACCTCCCCATATATATGTATGGAGTGGAGTTTGCAACTGAAAAGAAACTTTGTGTTCCCAACAAGCTAGGTGAAGGACGGCTTTCACACACACTTATCTCTCAGAACTGAGCATGTGGAGAGACGTTCGTTCATCTAGCACAAAGGGAACGGGTTGCAGGAGAAACTTTTACTCTGGTTTCTCAGTCTGTTTCCTAGTGCCGGTTTGAAGTTCCTGCAGTTTTCACTGTAAAACCGAGTTGGAGCTAGTACCTCCCCATATATATGTATGGAGTGGAGTTTGCAACTGAAAAGAAACTTTGTGTTCCCAACAAGCTAGGTGAAGGACGGCTTTCACACACACTTATCTCTCAGAACTGAGCATGTGGAGAGACGTTCGTTCATCTAGCACAAAGGGAACGGGTTGCAGGAGAAACTTTTACTCTGGTTTCTCAGTCTGTTTCCTAGTGCCGGTTTGAAGTTCCTGCAGTTTTCACTGTAAAACCGAGTTGGAGCTAGTACCTCCCCATATATATGTATGGAGTGGAGTTTGCAACTGAAAAGAAACTTTGTGTTCCCAACAAGCTAGGTGAAGGACGGCTTTCACACACACTTATCTCTCAGAACTGAGCATGTGGAGAGACGTTCGTTCATCTAGCACAAAGGGAACGGGTTGCAGGAGAAACTTTTACTCTGGTTTCTCAGTCTGTTTCCTAGTGCCGGTTTGAAGTTCCTGCAGTTTTCACTGTAAAACCGAGTTGGAGCTAGTACCTCCCCATATATATGTATGGAGTGGAGTTTGCAACTGAAAAGAAACTTTGTGTTCCCAACAAGCTAGGTGAAGGACGGCTTTCACACACACTTATCTCTCAGAACTGAGCATGTGGAGAGACGTTCGTTCATCTAGCACAAAGGGAACGGGTTGCAGGAGAAACTTTTACTCTGGTTTCTCAGTCTGTTTCCTAGTGCCGGTTTGAAGTTCCTGCAGTTTTCACTGTAAAACCGAGTTGGAGCTAGTACCTCCCCATATATATGTATGGAGTGGAGTTTGCAACTGAAAAGAAACTTTGTGTTCCCAACAAGCTAGGTGAAGGACGGCTTTCACACACACTTATCTCTCAGAACTGAGCATGTGGAGAGACGTTCGTTCATCTAGCACAAAGGGAACGGGTTGCAGGAGAAACTTTTACTCTGGTTTCTCAGTCTGTTTCCTAGTGCCGGTTTGAAGTTCCTGCAGTTTTCACTGTAAAACCGAGTTGGAGCTAGTACCTCCCCATATATATGTATGGAGTGGAGTTTGCAACTGAAAAGAAACTTTGTGTTCCCAACAAGCTAGGTGAAGGACGGCTTTCACACACACTTATCTCTCAGAACTGAGCATGTGGAGAGACGTTCGTTCATCTAGCACAAAGGGAACGGGTTGCAGGAGAAACTTTTACTCTGGTTTCTCAGTCTGTTTCCTAGTGCCGGTTTGAAGTTCCTGCAGTTTTCACTGTAAAACCGAGTTGGAGCTAGTACCTCCCCATATATATGTATGGAGTGGAGTTTGCAACTGAAAAGAAACTTTGTGTTCCCAACAAGCTAGGTGAAGGACGGCTTTCACACACACTTATCTCTCAGAACTGAGCATGTGGAGAGACGTTCGTTCATCTAGCACAAAGGGAACGGGTTGCAGGAGAAACTTTTACTCTGGTTTCTCAGTCTGTTTCCTAGTGCCGGTTTGAAGTTCCTGCAGTTTTCACTGTAAAACCGAGTTGGAGCTAGTACCTCCCCATATATATGTATGGAGTGGAGTTTGCAACTGAAAAGAAACTTTGTGTTCCCAACAAGCTAGGTGAAGGACGGCTTTCACACACACTTATCTCTCAGAACTGAGCATGTGGAGAGACGTTCGTTCATCTAGCACAAAGGGAACGGGTTGCAGGAGAAACTTTTACTCTGGTTTCTCAGTCTGTTTCCTAGTGCCGGTTTGAAGTTCCTGCAGTTTTCACTGTAAAACCGAGTTGGAGCTAGTACCTCCCCATATATATGTATGGAGTGGAGTTTGCAACTGAAAAGAAACTTTGTGTTCCCAACAAGCTAGGTGAAGGACGGCTTTCACACACACTTATCTCTCAGAACTGAGCATGTGGAGAGACGTTCGTTCATCTAGCACAAAGGGAACGGGTTGCAGGAGAAACTTTTACTCTGGTTTCTCAGTCTGTTTCCTAGTGCCGGTTTGAAGTTCCTGCAGTTTTCACTGTAAAACCGAGTTGGAGCTAGTACCTCCCCATATATATGTATGGAGTGGAGTTTGCAACTGAAAAGAAACTTTGTGTTCCCAACAAGCTAGGTGAAGGACGGCTTTCACACACACTTATCTCTCAGAACTGAGCATGTGGAGAGACGTTCGTTCATCTAGCACAAAGGGAACGGGTTGCAGGAGAAACTTTTACTCTGGTTTCTCAGTCTGTTTCCTAGTGCCGGTTTGAAGTTCCTGCAGTTTTCACTGTAAAACCGAGTTGGAGCTAGTACCTCCCCATATATATGTATGGAGTGGAGTTTGCAACTGAAAAGAAACTTTGTGTTCCCAACAAGCTAGGTGAAGGACGGCTTTCACACACACTTATCTCTCAGAACTGAGCATGTGGAGAGACGTTCGTTCATCTAGCACAAAGGGAACGGGTTGCAGGAGAAACTTTTACTCTGGTTTCTCAGTCTGTTTCCTAGTGCCGGTTTGAAGTTCCTGCAGTTTTCACTGTAAAACCGAGTTGGAGCTAGTACCTCCCCATATATATGTATGGAGTGGAGTTTGCAACTGAAAAGAAACTTTGTGTTCCCAACAAGCTAGGTGAAGGACGGCTTTCACACACACTTATCTCTCAGAACTGAGCATGTGGAGAGACGTTCGTTCATCTAGCACAAAGGGAACGGGTTGCAGGAGAAACTTTTACTCTGGTTTCTCAGTCTGTTTCCTAGTGCCGGTTTGAAGTTCCTGCAGTTTTCACTGTAAAACCGAGTTGGAGCTAGTACCCCCATATATATGTATGGAGTGGAGTTTGCAACTGAAAAGAAACTTTGTGTTCCCAACAAGCTAGGTGAAGGACGGCTTTCACACACACTTATCTCTCAGAACTGAGCATGTGGAGAGACGTTCGTTCATCTAGCACAAAGGGAACGGGTTGCAGGAGAAACTTTTACTCTGGTTTCTCAGTCTGTTTCCTAGTGCCGGTTTGAAGTTCCTGCAGTTTTCACTGTAAAACCGAGTTGGAGCTAGTACCCCCCCATATATATGTATGGAGTGGAGTTTGCAACTGAAAAGAAACTTTGTGTTCCCAACAAGCTAGGTGAAGGACGGCTTTCACACACACTTATCTCTCAGAACTGAGCATGTGGAGAGACGTTCGTTCATCTAGCACAAAGGGAACGGGTTGCAGGAGAAACTTTTACTCTGGTTTCTCAGTCTGTTTCCTAGTGCCGGTTTGAAGTTCCTGCAGTTTTCACTGTAAAACCGAGTTGGAGCTAGTACCTCCCCATATATATGTATGGAGTGGAGTTTGCAACTGAAAAGAAACTTTGTGTTCCCAACAAGCTAGGTGAAGGACGGCTTTCACACACACTTATCTCTCAGAACTGAGCATGTGGAGAGACGTTCGTTCATCTAGCACAAAGGGAACGGGTTGCAGGAGAAACTTTTACTCTGGTTTCTCAGTCTGTTTCCTAGTGCCGGTTTGAAGTTCCTGCAGTTTTCACTGTAAAACCGAGTTGGAGCTAGTACCTCCCCATATATATGTATGGAGTGGAGTTTGCAACTGAAAAGAAACTTTGTGTTCCCAACAAGCTAGGTGAAGGACGGCTTTCACACACACTTATCTCTCAGAACTGAGCATGTGGAGAGACGTTCGTTCATCTAGCACAAAGGGAACGGGTTGCAGGAGAAACTTTTACTCTGGTTTCTCAGTCTGTTTCCTAGTGCCGGTTTGAAGTTCCTGCAGTTTTCACTGTAAAACCGAGTTGGAGCTAGTACCTCCCCATATATATGTATGGAGTGGAGTTTGCAACTGAAAAGAAACTTTGTGTTCCCAACAAGCTAGGTGAAGGACGGCTTTCACACACACTTATCTCTCAGAACTGAGCATGTGGAGAGACGTTCGTTCATCTAGCACAAAGGGAACGGGTTGCAGGAGAAACTTTTACTCTGGTTTCTCAGTCTGTTTCCTAGTGCCGGTTTGAAGTTCCTGCAGTTTTCACTGTAAAACCGAGTTGGAGCTAGTACCTCCCCATATATATGTATGGAGTGGAGTTTGCAACTGAAAAGAAACTTTGTGTTCCCAACAAGCTAGGTGAAGGACGGCTTTCACACACACTTATCTCTCAGAACTGAGCATGTGGAGAGACGTTCGTTCATCTAGCACAAAGGGAACGGGTTGCAGGAGAAACTTTTACTCTGGTTTCTCAGTCTGTTTCCTAGTGCCGGTTTGAAGTTCCTGCAGTTTTCACTGTAAAACCGAGTTGGAGCTAGTACCTCCCCATATATATGTATGGAGTGGAGTTTGCAACTGAAAAGAAACTTTGTGTTCCCAACAAGCTAGGTGAAGGACGGCTTTCACACACACTTATCTCTCAGAACTGAGCATGTGGAGAGACGTTCGTTCATCTAGCACAAAGGGAACGGGTTGCAGGAGAAACTTTTACTCTGGTTTCTCAGTCTGTTTCCTAGTGCCGGTTTGAAGTTCCTGCAGTTTTCACTGTAAAACCGAGTTGGAGCTAGTACCTCCCCATATATATGTATGGAGTGGAGTTTGCAACTGAAAAGAAACTTTGTGTTCCCAACAAGCTAGGTGAAGGACGGCTTTCACACACACTTATCTCTCAGAACTGAGCATGTGGAGAGACGTTCGTTCATCTAGCACAAAGGGAACGGGTTGCAGGAGAAACTTTTACTCTGGTTTCTCAGTCTGTTTCCTAGTGCCGGTTTGAAGTTCCTGCAGTTTTCACTGTAAAACCGAGTTGGAGCTAGTACCTCCCCATATATATGTATGGAGTGGAGTTTGCAACTGAAAAGAAACTTTGTGTTCCCAACAAGCTAGGTGAAGGACGGCTTTCACACACACTTATCTCTCAGAACTGAGCATGTGGAGAGACGTTCGTTCATCTAGCACAAAGGGAACGGGTTGCAGGAGAAACTTTTACTCTGGTTTCTCAGTCTGTTTCCTAGTGCCGGTTTGAAGTTCCTGCAGTTTTCACTGTAAAACCGAGTTGGAGCTAGTACCTCCCCATATATATGTATGGAGTGGAGTTTGCAACTGAAAAGAAACTTTGTGTTCCCAACAAGCTAGGTGAAGGACGGCTTTCACACACACTTATCTCTCAGAACTGAGCATGTGGAGAGACGTTCGTTCATCTAGCACAAAGGGAACGGGTTGCAGGAGAAACTTTTACTCTGGTTTCTCAGTCTGTTTCCTAGTGCCGGTTTGAAGTTCCTGCAGTTTTCACTGTAAAACCGAGTTGGAGCTAGTACCTCCCCATATATATGTATGGAGTGGAGTTTGCAACTGAAAAGAAACTTTGTGTTCCCAACAAGCTAGGTGAAGGACGGCTTTCACACACACTTATCTCTCAGAACTGAGCATGTGGAGAGACGTTCGTTCATCTAGCACAAAGGGAACGGGTTGCAGGAGAAACTTTTACTCTGGTTTCTCAGTCTGTTTCCTAGTGCCGGTTTGAAGTTCCTGCAGTTTTCACTGTAAAACCGAGTTGGAGCTAGTACCTCCCCATATATATGTATGGAGTGGAGTTTGCAACTGAAAAGAAACTTTGTGTTCCCAACAAGCTAGGTGAAGGACGGCTTTCACACACACTTATCTCTCAGAACTGAGCATGTGGAGAGACGTTCGTTCATCTAGCACAAAGGGAACGGGTTGCAGGAGAAACTTTTACTCTGGTTTCTCAGTCTGTTTCCTAGTGCCGGTTTGAAGTTCCTGCAGTTTTCACTGTAAAACCGAGTTGGAGCTAGTACCTCCCCATATATATGTATGGAGTGGAGTTTGCAACTGAAAAGAAACTTTGTGTTCCCAACAAGCT
>NW_022587989.1:0-28666 GCF_009834535.1 Camelus ferus | reverse complement strand
CAACTGGTAACCACTAGTTTGTCTATCTGCAAGTTTGCTTAATTTTCTTATATTCACTATTTTGTTGCATATTTTAGATTCCACATATATGGAGTGATGCCACACAATATTTGTCTTTCTCTGACTTATTTCATTCAGCTTAAGGTCCTCCAAATCTATCCCTGTTGCTACAAATGTCAACACTTCATTACTTTTATGGTTGATTAGTATTCTATTATGTCTATACATTAACTATCTCTCTGTCTGCCTGTCTCTGTCTGTCTGGCTATCTATCTATCAATCTATCTATCTATCTATCTATCTATCTATCTATCTATCTATCTATCTATCTATCATCTGTCTATCTATCCATCTATTATCTATCATCTATCTACCTATCTATCTATCACCAGGGGTGGAAATTCTGGGTCACATGGAAGTTTTATTTTCATTTTTTTTTTTTTGAGAAATCTTCATACTGTTTTCCACACTGGCACCACCAATTTACAGTACCGTCAACAGTGTAGAGGTTTTCCCTCTTCTCCCCCTCTCATCATTTGCTATTTCTGTCCTTTTAGATCATAGGGATTCTAACAGATGTGAGGTGGTATATTATTGTGGTTCCAGTGTGCATTTCCCTGTTAACTAGCAATGTCTGTCAAGCATAATTTTATTCATCTGCAGGCCATCTCCATTTCCTCTATGGAGAAATGTCTATTTAAATCTTCTGCCTTCTTTAAATCACTTGTTAGTATTTTTCTTTTTCTTTTTTCTTTTTCTTTCTTTTCTTTTTTTCTTTTTTTGATGTTGCAATGTATGTCATTTATATATGTTGGAAATGAACACCTTATTGACATTTTATTTGCAAACATTTTGTAGAATACAGTAGGCTGTGTTTTGTTTTCTGGGTAGTTTCCTTTGCTGTGCAAAGCTTTTAAGTTTAATTAGGTCACATTTGCTTACTTTTGCTTTCATTTCCTTTACTTTAGAGAGAGTTTCAAAAATATTGCTACAGTTTATGTCAAAAAGTGTTCTGCCTACATATTGCTCTAGGTGTTTCATAGTATTCCATCATAACTTAGGTCTTTAAGCCATTTTGAGCTTTAAGCCATTTTGAGCATATGGTGTCAGAGAGTTTTATAGTTTCATTCCTTTGCATGTATTTTTCCAGTTTTCCCAGCACTCATTACTGAGAGATTGTCTTCTCCCTGGTGTATTCTTGTCTCCTTTGTCATAGATTAATTGACCATAAATGAATGAGTTTACTTTCAAGCTCTCTTTCCTGTTCCATTGGTCTATGTATCTTTTTATGTATGTGTGCCAGAATCATACTAGCTTAATTACTGTAGCTTTGCAGTATTACTAAACTAAGGGAGTGAGATTTCTCCAGCTCTCTTCTTCTTTCTCGGGATTGTTTTAAATAATCTGAGTCTATTGTGATTACATAAAACTTGAAAATTATTTGTTCTCATTCTGTGAAAAATGCCATTGATATTTTGATAGAACCTGCATCGAATCTGTAGGTTGCCACAGGTAGTACAGTCATTTTAAATATGTTGATTCTTCCTGTCCAGGAACATGGTATAAATTTCCATCTGTTTGTTTGTCCAATGTCTTTCATTAACGTCATTGTTTTCAGATATTTTGCTTCCTTAGATAGGCTTATTATTAGGTTTGTTTTTTTTTTTTTGATGCAATGATAAACAGGATTGTTTCCTTAATGCCCCTTTTCCATGATATTTTGTGCTAATATATAGAAGCACAACAGATTTCTGTATGTTAAATTTGTATCTTGCAGCATTGTCAGAGTCACTGATGTGCTCTAGCAGTTTTCCAGTGGCATCTTTAATATTTTCTATGTATAGTACCACATTATCTGCAAGCAGGGACAGTCTTAAATCTTCCTTTCCACTGGGATTAATTTACTGCTTTTCATTTTCTGATTGCCATGGCTAGGGCTTCCAAAATATGTTAGATAAAAGTGGCAAGTGTGGGCATCCCTTGTCTTCTACCTGAATTTAGAGGAAATGCTTTCATGTTTTCACCATTGAGTATTGATGGTGGTTGTGGGTTTGTTCCATATGACTTTTATTATGCTGAGGTATGTTCCCTCTATGTCCACTTTCTGGAGACATTTTACCATAAATACATATGAGTGTATTCAAAAATTTTTCCACATCTATTCAGATGCTTTTTATTCCTCAATTTGTTTATGTGTTATTTCACATTGCAGTGTGGATATTGAAACTCCATGTATCCCTGGGATTAATCCCACGTGAATATGGCATATGATTATTTTACTGTATAGTTGGATTCTCACATTTTGCTCATATTTTGTTGAGGGTCTTTGCATCTATGTTTTGTCAGTGCTATGGGCCTGTAAGTTTCATTTCTGTGATACCTTTGCTTCGTTTTGGCATCAGGGAAATACTGGCCCTCATAGAATGAGTTGAAAGTGTTCTTTCCTGTGTAAAGTTTTTTAAATAGTCTCCAAAAGGTGGATGTTAACTTTTCTCTAGATGTCTGGATGCGGAAACTTTGAGGACCCTGAGATTAGTGCTGAATAATGGGGGGGCATAGCCTAAGTGTCCAAGTCTGGGGCTACTGTCCACCTCACTGGCGGAGCAAAGCCAGGTCACAGGTTAGTGCTGGAATACTGCAGATAGAGCCAGTTTCTGAAGTCTGATTGCAGGCCCCAGGGATCCCAGAGGCCATTCACATTGTTGGTGGGCAAGTGCAGTCCCTGACACCTATGGTGGGTATAGTATCCAGGGTGTCCCAAGGCACGTGTTATCCTGCTAGAGGATAGGATGAGGGCACAGCTGTTCCTAGTGTAGGATCTGACCTCCTGTGGGCCAACTCAGTCCATGGGATGAAGGTCTGTTGCTTTCTGGTGTCTGATATCTGCTAACCTAGAGGCTAGTGCAGGCTTCCTGAAGGTCAGGACTGGTACGTTCCCACTGGTGGGTGGAGGTGAGTTTTGACCCTCTGATGGGCAGGTCCGTGTCTAGGGCTGAATCTAGAGATAATGTGGTTTCAGGAAGTGCTTAGGCAGCTTTGTGTTGATGGTTAGGTCTGTGTATCCATCTAGTCTGTTTTTGGCTTGAGGCATCCCAGCACTGGTGCCTACAGGCTTTTGGGCAGGACCAGGCCTTAGCACTAATGAGCCAAGATGGTAGGCACCAGCAGCAGTGTTCATGCAATAGAACGTTCCTCAGTAGGTCTGCCCCCAGGGCCTGTAAACCCTGGGTGAGCTGCAGCTGCCCTCACCTCATCTGGAGATGCTCCAAGACCAGCAGTTACATCTGGCTCAGAGTTTTGTCACATTTTGCCCTGTGTCCTGATCCATGTGAGGTTTAGTGTGCATCCTTTCAGAGGGAAGGCTTTATTTTTCCCAGTCCCATGAGGCTGTCAAAAGCATGCCTTTCTGGCCTTAGCAACTAAATGTTCTGGGGTCTTGTCTTCCTGGTGCAGGACCTCTGGGCTGCTAGCTCAATCTGGGGTTTAGAACCCTCGTGCCTGTGGGGAAACCTTTGCTGTACAATTCTTCTCCAGTTTGTGATTTGGGATTTCATTATCTTGTGGGTTGACCTTTCTTGCCTCTCTTATTGTGCTCCCTTCTTTATGCCTGTAGTTGTAGCAGGTATTTTCTGGTAGCTCTCATTCTCTTTTTACTGATGGTTTTTCAGCAGATATGTGTGATTTTGGTGTGTTTGTGAGAACAAGTGAGCTCAGGGTCTTTCTACTCTGCCATTCTTTCTCCATTCTCATACATTGATTGGTTTTCGTATGTTGGTCCAACTTTGCATTCTATGGAGAAGTCCCACTTGGATATAAAGTAGAGTCCTCTTAATCTGCTGCTACTAGACTTGCTTTGCTTGCATTTTGGAGGGGGTGTTTTGCATAATAGGGAAATACTGGACTATGTTTTAGTTTTTCCACGAGGTATACCTGTGGCCTTGGTTTCAGGGTAGAGCCTGTGCCTTAGAACGAAGTAGAGAGTACTCTCTCATCGATTACTTTTTGGAAGTGTTTCTGAAGGATTGGTGTTGATTCACTTTAAGTATTTGATGAGTTTTGCCAGTAAAACCTCTGGTTCCTGGTTTTTCTTTTTTGGGAAGTTTTTGATTACATATTCAACCCCTTTACTTCTTATTGGGCTACTTATAATTTATAAGCCATGGATCTAAGATAACCTACTTGTCCCTTTGTCAGTTCTGGTAGTTCATGTGCTTCTAAGAATCTATGCATTTCACCTAGTTTGTGGATGTTGTTGGAGTATAATTGCTCATGGTATTCTCTCGGATTTCTTTTTTTATATATGCAAGGTTAATAGTAATGTCTGCATTTTTTTCTTTTCCTGTTGTTAGAAATTCCAGTCTTCTCCATATTTTTACTTTGCTCTGTCTGGATAAGAACTTGTCCATTTTCTTAATGTTTTGAAATAACGAACTTTTGAGTTACATAATTTATGCCACTTCTAGTCTGTCTTTTCTACCGTGATATTCACTACTTCCTCCTTTCTGATAATATTTAACCTAGTTCATTCTTCTTTAAGGTTTTCCATAAAGTGTAAAGTTAAGTTATTGATTTGAGATTCTACTTTTTCATATATAGTAATTTACACCTACACATTCCTGTGTGAGTATGCCGTGGATATTGGTAGGCTTTGTTTTCTATTCTGTTCATCTCAAACCATTTTCTAATTTCCTTTGTGATTTGTTCTTTGAGGCATTCATTGTTTAAGAGTGTTGTTTAATTTCTATATATATATATATAATATATATATATATTTATATATATATATACACACATACATACATACATTTTCCTTCTTACTTTTTGTGGTTGTTTAAGTGATTCCTAGTTTCATTCCACTGAAGTCACAGAACATGCTTTCTATGATTTTGCTACCTAAAAATTGTCACTTGCCATCTAACTCTGCTTGGAATAAATCATGATCTGCTGCAGCCGCTGACCTCTGACACACCCTGAAAGGATTTCAGGATGGAGGTCAGGAATGAGGCCCTCTGTGCTGTGGGAAAACTGGCTGAACAGGCCTTCAGATAGCTAGATATTTTCAGAAGTTTTTTTATGAACCCAATTCTTGTTCTCCCCATAACTGGAAAAGCACTAAAGTCAATAAAGGTGGCATCTGCTCCTTGAGACTAGTAGCAAGCCTCTGCCTAAACGTGTGGTTGACTGCATGTACCCCCTTCACTGAAATCATACATAATTCTGAGTTTTCTCTCTGCATCTTTGGAACAGTTTCTCAGAGCTTTCTGTGGTGCTGTCTCCCAGGATATAGCCCTCATTTTGCCCCACCCCACCCCACCAAAAATAACAAAATGAAACAAAACAAAAAACTTAGTGAACAACACTCACATTATGTGATTTTATTTCAGTCAACAGTTTTTGTGACCCTGTGAAGGGACAAAGAGCAGACTTCTCTCCTTTGCCTGCACTCTGTGAGGAATCAGAGCCTTGGTACCAGCAGAGGCCCTTTGTGCCCATCCAACTCCTTGGGGAGTCCAGATGAATTTGGGTGAGTCTCTTCTGGTTTTTGGATCTGCCATATTGGTTGATGATCCTGAATTTTATTTGGCAGTGTATCCAGGAAACGTCCTCAGTTGAGAGATCCTGGGAGGAAATTCTGACCCAATGGAGATGTGCTGTTTGGGGACTGGTTGAAACTTATGGAGGAAATATCCACCAAGAGGAGATATCCTGCCTGGGGCTGGTTGAAAGATACCAGGGAAATACCCATGTGGCCTGGCTGAAAGATACTGGGGAAATACTCACCCAGTAGAGGCTCACTGGGTGGGTCCTGATTGAAAGATGCCAGGGTCAGGCCTGAATGATTAGGTAAGAAGATGAGTTGATGCTTTTCCTCAATTTGGCTACCTGAATAGAATTTGTCAGAATAAAAGTGAAATTTTATTCCTGATAATTTCAACTTTGAAATGATAAATAAAGTCTTTCAAAGAGAGAAATGAGGGACATCAGAAAACCAACCTCTGACTAACATTCCAGTCAGATTCATGTACAGAGCTCATATTTGCAAGTACCTACTTAATTGAAGAAACTATACTAAAGGAGATCTCAATCTAAAATGTCCAAATGGGGGTGCTTTTGATATTACAAAATTGATAATTTAGTGTGCAGATTTAGAAAAATTCAGCTGTAAGATCAAGCAGACTGAATGGAATGCTTACTTGATTGGTATTTAGAAGCTCTAAAACAGGAAATGACAGTTTACTTTTACTGCAGAAAACCAGAGCATCAGAAGATAAATTGTAAGTTAAGAAGGAGAAGCCTAGAAGGAAAACTGGATTTTAGGCCAGAATTATGAGTTTAAAATAAGGGGGCTGCTCCAGGGGAATATGGGGGTTCTTTCCCCTTTCACTCTCTACTGCCCGAAAAGATGTAGAAATGCTTATACAAAGAGAAACTATTAAAGCCCTGGTAGACACAGGGCCCAGCTTCTCAGTTTTGAACGCTATCAAAATTAAAGGTCCTCTCCCTCAGACTAATTCCTCAGTCCACATAGTAGGGGTTTCTAATGCACTAATTCAGATATTTAAATCTTTACCTTCAGAATTCTACTCAGAGGAACATAAAGGAAGGCACCCCTTGTTTCTAGTAGAAAGCCTTCCCATTCACCTGATAGAGATCCATTGGAAATTTACAGAGACCAAACTTATCAAAATTACAGCCTGAGACTTCTTATGAATTGTTCTGGCACAGCCCACTTAAAAGAGCCTATTTGGTAAAATAATCAAACTTAATTTTAAGAAAATTAATCTTGATTTGTCTGTATTTGGTAGAAACGAGTGTAAATTTAGAGAGAAAAAAGATCATTTCAGCAATTCTAGTTCTGTTTAAGAAGGTCTGTATTTACAGCCTAAGACTCAATTCACAGAAATATCCTCGCTATTTTGTTATGTTATTGCAAAGTTTAATTTAGTTATTAAAAGGACACTGTAAGTTTATTCCTGAAGCAAATTTGAGACGTTGATCTCTGGATGGAAGATCCAATGCCCCATGACCTGCAACTGGGAGATTTGCATACTGGAGAAGCCACAATATAAGGACTCGCTCCAACCAAGATGGAAAGACTATTGTCAGGTTCTCTTAACTCGCTCATGCACAATGGACTGGAGGGAACTGACTCGGATTAATATTCCCATTTACAAAGGCCTCTGCACTGGATTGGCCTGTAGAGAGGACTGCTGACCTTAAAATCACCTTAAAACAATACTCAAACAAAGGAGAAGCTACCAGACCAGGATGAGAAGAAGATGACATCTGAGGTAGACAGCTGGCCCAAGACACTGGACCAGGGCTGTAGATCAATTACTTTGATAATTGCCCACACAGTTTGCTTATGAACTAAATGTATTTCATAATCTTATGCACAGTTAAATTTAATTCAATTATTAGGATTATGGCTAATTACCTATATCTTGTACTTCTGTGTTACCTTGCTGGTGTTCTCCACTCCAAGGCTCTAACTGGTTAGCCCTTAGAAAATTTATTCTAAATGAAGGAAACTATAATTCTTTTAAGGGTGCTATTCATATTACAAGGTGGGAATCCCCTTACCTGGTCAATTAATAATAGCTGCTCTGGTCCAGCCTAGGAAGATATTCTTGGGTTTGACATGGCATGGGTTCTTGCTGCCTAGGCAGAAGCAGCTCCACGTTAATAATGTCAGTTATACCTATTTGTGATCAGGTGTCTTCAGTCTCCAGGAAGCCAGTGACCTGACCATTTCTACCTGGACTTTGACATGAAGGGCCATTTTGCTGTTGACTGTGTCACAGTGGAAAAGGCAAATGTAAGTCATGTGAACCAAGTTATGTGAACTTGGTCACTTTGCAGACAGATAAATCCATCACTGAGAGGGAACTGGGGCCAGATTCCAAGGATATTTGCCACTTCTAGCCCCTAGGGTCAGATTTTCCTGTTACGTTTTGTTGATGAGATTGAGTGATAAATGCATACATTTCCATCAGTTGGTGGATAATAATGAATTTTCACCCAGGGCTATTTCTGGACAGAGTACCAATTTAGTAACTCAGTCTCTGACAGACAGGAATTTTGGCAGAGGAAAAGACTTGTCATCCAGAAGTTCTGGATAGAAATCTTGACACTTCCATTCCTCAATTTTGCGACCTGTAGTGAAACTATGTAGGCTTTCTGGGGGCATTTGTTTTCTCAATAAATTGTGACAATGCACTTCCTTGCTGGGTTGCTCTAAGGATTTGAAGAGCATGTTAGTAAGACTGCTGCCTGGAACATACTACGTAATGGAATAAACTCTAAATCTATGACAGCCCACCCACAACCCATCCCCAAATTAGCAGTCAAATACATTGCATTTTGAGAAAACTTTCAAGGTAGTGTCTTTCTGTTTAGGGAAGTCTATTCCTTCTCTGCATAGGGAACACCTTTTGGGAAACCAAGATCACCCCCGAGTCAGCTATTCCTCTGTACCCTGGACTCAAGTCCTTGGGGTAGCTTATTCTTCCCTAATTCACACAAAACACAGGCAACCATACGGTGGCCAATTACCACCTCACTATGATCTACAACCTGTGCTTAAATTTTATTGCATTAAGTCAAAAGTTGTTTTCACTCTAAATATTTAAGTGGTTTCTTTCCCTTTTTTTTTTTCTCAAAGTTTATTACTGTGTGTGAAAACCGTTCATATTTCCTTTGGACATTCCCAAGTATTTTCTCATCTGTGTAACCTGATGGACCTACTGTCTCCCCTTTCATCACAACATCCTCCTTCCCTGCTTTTTAATGTTGTTGTAGCATTAGTTGAAGCAGAATCCATTCTGTTGTATTAAATCTGGTGACTGGTCCTCTGTTTTCATAGAGTTCAGATTTCAAAGACCAGAAAAATTGGTAGTTCCTGTGAATTTCTCCAAGAGGAGAGGTGGGGAGAGAGGAGATATTTGGAATATTTTGGTTACCCACTGGCTCTACCAGATTTGCCAGCCACCACATTAAAGCTTGTGCCCAAAAAGTGTCAGGCAGCATTGGATTTGAAATTTTAATATTGTGCCAAAGCTGAGAGATCTGGGAGCTGAAGGTTCAGCTTGTTTATTTGCTGATTACTTCTCTGTGGAGATGGCTAGGAAGCATTGCTTATTAGTGTCCCACCCAGTTTGGCTTGAGACAAAAGAGACAGATCCCAGGACTGTATGTGGCAGAATCTCCTGGGACCTCGAGAATGACAGGGCATATGTGGGTGCTTTCTCAGAAAGATTATTAGTCTGCCAGGCTAATTATAAGTTACTGAAGAGGCAGAGAACCAAGCCACCAAAAATCCTAGAAAGGGATAGTTTGAGGTCTCTACATAAATGCTCCGACTGATGGTTTTAAGGCATGTTTTTTCCCCTTGGAATTAATGGAATTTAATGGAAGACCAAGGGAGTGGAAGTCACTGGATTTGAGAGTGAGAGATTGCATCTTCCTCTGGTTGCATCAAATTTAGTAGACTGGTGAAAGAAGAAATTATGGCAGGGAACACATTCATGATGAACTTGCTCAAGAGTCATGGGAACAAAGGCAGTGACTCTTCTGAAGGGTGGGGCTCGGGGAGGGCAAAAATATCAAACTGTATGTTGGCAAAGGAGAGAAGCAGGCTTGAATGTGAGACACGAAGGAAGAGAACGATGTTGAAGTAGGTGGAAGCAAGTGTACATTGCGGTGATTATTTGTGGCAGGGTAAGGAAATGCAGTTCGGATCTTGACATAATGGATGGCTGAGACAGCAGTGAGAGGATGGTGCCTTAATGCTGTACTTTCAGCTTGTGTTAGTGAAAACTCGAGGTAGGTAGGCATAAGAGGTAAGTCTCTGATTATTGAAATAGAGGACAGAAACACTGCTTAAAGGGATTACAAAGAAGCTCTGTCTGAGAGGTAGAACTGAGTATGACTGAATGAGTCCCCATTCATTGGCACTGGGCAGTTTGTGTTCAGTGATGGTGGTGATGGTGAAATATCAGAGATTTCCCTTTGTGTACTGTTGTGAACAACAGACCTAAGCAGTGTATGTTCTGTTTGTTGAGACCTATAACACATGGGTTAAAGAAAGCAAAAAGATGAAGTCACAATGCATCTAAGAAATGGAGAGGCATTCATGGTCTTGGATTACCATTCTTGAACATTGTGAAGTTAGCAGTTCTCCCCGAAGAAGAAGATAAGGAAGGGACTAGAAAGAGACAACTAGATAAACATGGATGCTGAAGGGGCCATGCTTGCCCATTTGTTTCTAGGGAAATAGAGGTTGGTGCAAAAGGAGGTGATCATAACCATGAGTATGGAGTGTGTATTTGGCAGACCAAATACAGGAAACCACAGGTGGAGGGGACAGGAAGTCAAAGTTAATTTCCAGCAAAGATGAAACCTGAGTAGTCAGCTTTGTTTCTAAGGAAAGCCAGGGAGGAATTTTTAAAAATTTATTCAAGTCATTGTACAAACAAAAGGTAGCAGAAACTTAAGCAGAAGGTCTCCTGGATCTGTGGAACGGAAGGCACAGTGTAGAGAGCTTTCCATGGACTCTGATGCTTGAGATTTAATTTAGATATTGAGAGCAGGATTCACCAGGCAGTGCAGATTCAGTGAAGGTGGAGGTCATTGACATTCAACAAATGTGTAAAGTGTTACAAGCCCAGAGCTGTTGGATGTTACATGGCAGTGACAGGGGTAACACTTGAAGCAGAGTCTGACATTTGGGTCACAGATGCATGACTGTACACAACAAGCACTCCAAGCTCTCTCTGAAAACCCAGGGCAAGGAACCCAGATTTCAATTACCTAGGAGTTCAAATGGTGCCAAGAAGGGGACAAATAATCCATCAAGTTAGTTACCAGTTGTCTCCTGCAGGGAGTCCCAGGGGGCTGAAAATCACCTCCTAAGTTATTTCACATTTATTCCTGCTTAAAACCTTTGGCATTTAAAGTCCCCTCCTCAGTCCACTGCTTCCTCTCCATACTCAGAACACCAAGCCTTTCACGTGGCATCACCACTCTCCCTCAGTCTCACCATACCACCAAAGATGAACCATGTTGAGAAGGCATTGACCATCTGTTCCTTGTCAGACCTTTACCCACTGAGAATCTTCTAGTGATGTGGTTAGCATTCCATCAGTATCTTGCCTCTGGGCATGCTCTTCTCATCTTCAAACCCTCTGCTAGCTTGTCAGTTCAGTTTCAGTATCTCAACCTCCTGCCTCAGGTTGACTGCTCACCCAACTGCTTCCTCTTTTTGAGGGCTCCTGCAGTCTTTACTGTTAAATCAGTAACTTGTGTTCAATAAAAAACAGCCATTTCAACTTTAAAGGTAATTAACTTAAAACTACATGAGCTTATTATTTGTAGTCAATTCACATGCTCTACTTTAATATTGTTTCTTAACCAGGACCTTGCTGTAATTATTAACTGACTGGGTCTGGGCTCAACAAGCCAACTCTAAAGTGGGGGCTCCAAGAGGAAAGGAGACCACCAGAGAGGATTCCCCAACACACCTGGTGCCTTCTGGCCCAGAAAGTGACATGCCACTGACTTAAATCTGTCATCTAGACAAAAGTGCAAATATTAAGGAGAACAGTAGGTGCATTATTTAGGAAGGGTTGCCTCATAAAACACAATTTGCAAAATTCCCCCCATTTGTAACAGCTGGACAGATCCTTTGGAGACATTAAGATCTGCAATGCCTCATTTACCTCCCTCTATCTGACTGAAAGAAGCTTTCCTATTTCTTCCTCTTTTAAACTGCAATCATCCCAACCTCATTTCCTGACTTTCTCCTCAGCGCTCTACTTCTCTTCCCCAATAACTTTTATCAACTGTGGATTTAGGGTAAACATCTCTCTCCTCCCAACAGGGCATAAGCTTCAAGAAGAAAGGGATGGTGTTGTTGCTGTTTTACAGAAATAGCTTTTACCTCGACATACCCACAGGGGCCTAAAACATGCCTGCCATGCACTGGCCTATCAGTGGGTAGCTGCTAAACTATGGAATGTCCTGATTCCCCATGAAATTATGGATCAGAATACAGTGGTCAAAGTGGAAGGTAACACAGAGGTACAGAGAGCCATTTGAGCCATCGTTTTCTGATGAGAATGTCAGAAACTTTTCTTAAAGGTATTCTTTGAAAGAGAGTACAGGAAACTGCTGTATAAATCTACTTGCTATAACCCAATTGGGGGGGGGCGGGAATCCATGCATGCAATGAGTAAAACAAAGATTATTCCAATGAAAGTGCAGGTGGTAGGACTGTAGCATTTATGTATGACCAAGGAGCAAATACAATCACACTCACAAACATATCCATTGATTTGTCAAGAATTCAGTGCTTCTGTGCCACAACAGGCCTCAACTGCTTCTTTGGGCCTCAGGTCTGGAAAATCTGTCACATCAATTTTACTCCATTGGCATTAAAATGGATGCATGGTAAACATTAGCTGGTAGGGAATGCAAACAGCTATACCTAATACTGAAGAGAAAGCACGGTCCAATCTGTTTATTCTCACTCAATTTGGAGAAAATATTACTTCCTGCCAGACCCAGAACAACAGCCAAATGGCACAACTCCCAAACCCTTGACAACCTCCAAAGAATCCTTGGAATCCACCCACATCATTGCTCTTGGAGCAAACCTAAGGCTTCCTAAATGGGTCAAAATGAACTAATCTTACTAAAAGGCAATACCTGGCAGTGTACCCAAGGATAGACTCATCTCTCCACCACCAAAGACCCAAGGTGTATATACGTGGGTTGTACACACAGGAAAATGAGCACTAGCTCAGAGGCCAGAGTCCCATCCTTCTTAGACTCAGGCTATCAAGATCTGGCTTCACAGGCATGCACAAGAAGCACTGCCATTTTCATGTATTGATGCCCCAAAGGGGAAAGGGAATCAGCCCTTCTGAGGATGGGGCCAATAAATCCTTGACCCAAAAGTAGAAGCCTTACTGTGGTGAAGCAATGCAGGGAAAAGAATCTCTGCATTTCTGGTGCAATATGGTCTGTGGTCCTGAGTGGCAGTAATTTAAAAAGAAGAATTTCAGTTCTAGGCTTCCTCTTCCCCTGGAAGGTAAAAATTCCCTTTATTATTTCCTGGAGAACCAAGAGCTCTACTCAGATTACTAAGATTATTATTACTTCTTTCATTAGTTTGCAAGTGGCAATTATGCCTCATGATTTTGCATAGTGTCATCCTCACTTTTGATCTCCTGATCTCAGGGAGCATGGCTTACTAATTAAAAACCATCTTTCCCCTGATCTTGTAAGTAGTCAATAAAGGTCAAAAATGATCAAAATACAAGACCTTTTCTACTAAAGAAATTGTATGGAATATTTGTATGATCCACTGTAACTCTGACCGCTGTGATTGCAAAATCATAGTTTGCTTTGAAAACAAGTTATTCTTCATTTTGCATCACTGACAGTTACACAGCTTTGTAAGTGGAGTAATATCCTCTGCGTTACTCATTTCCAAAGGGTGAACATCACGGCATATGAATGCTATGTCAGTTCAGAAATTTCAATTCCTGTTTCCTGGATTGGATAGTGGTGGTGATTGTAGAGCTTTCTGAATGTACTTAAAGCCTTCTGAAGTATATGCTTTAAAGGGTGAACTCTATAGTATATTTATGTTTTACCTCAGGTTTAAAAGGGACATTTATTCCTTGCCAGCTTTCAAGAAAGCAGAGTTGAATAAAAGTCTTCACACCTTTTGTGCTGTATAAGGATTCAGTTCTTCTATTCCAGGCTTTTGAGGCCTTTCCTAGGCCTTTTAGGGATTTCTCAGGTCCCTAAGCAGATTTGGGCTCTAGTCCTCCTCAGCTCTCCAAGGGTTATTTCCATTATTTGGCTTACTTCCTCCTGGACACTGTGGAAGGCAGCCCCACACCCACTTTCCTACTCTTTTCCTTTAATCATTTTCCTTTTTTATTGTCCTCCCAAGGAAAATATTCTCCTCTCCAAACTGAGCGGTATCAAATCTAGTTCTCAGATTAAAACTGTCATTTCTGACTGAATGATTTCCACAGTATTGTCAGTATAATACACCCCTGGACATGGGAAAATCCAGAAAGCCATAAAGACCTCAGAGGAAAGTGAGTCTAAAGAGACACTTGGATGAGAGCCCCTCTTCAAATCTATTCTGAAAAATTACACATCTCTTAACAGAAAGAATTCCCAGCTGTTAGCCAGAGATACTGAACAGGGAGACTTTTGAAAACTTGATAGGTATAAGTTCACAATATTTACCCACTTTCCTGGATATCTCTTTTAGTTGAGTCATGCAACATGCATTAGTTCAAAAAGTTCAAAAACAAAACAAAACAAAACAAAAACATAATCTTAGATACCAGAGTTATTGATATGTTAGGACACATAAACAAACAACAAACAAACAAACAAACAAAAAATCTCAGCAAAGTAAACTCCTCAATCAGGAATTATCTCCTCTTTGGGATAGGCCTTCTCTCTGAATAGCAAGAGAACTTATCATGTGCCAGGCATGTACTTTCACATTTCACATCATTTCATGGTTCTGGGAGAACCCTTCGCAAGCAGGCTAAAAGTGTGCAAGCATGGGCTGACTCCCATCCTTAACTCCCACTCCCAGACACCTCTAGAAACCTGACCACCCCTGTAGAACAGGCCATCTGAGGGTGATGGGTGAGGACTCAGGATATGTCTCAATATAACGGATTACCCAAGAACATCATGATTTACTAAGTACTGAGTTTGATGAGAACCTCCTGGTATAAGGTGGTTCCTAGTACATAGGCAGGACTTAAAGTTAATAAAATTATTTGTATAAGGATGCACGAAAGGGGGATGGCTAGGCTAAAATTATACATCTGCTAGTTGGCTTTGTGGTCTGAGAAACTGCGCACTGCTTTCCACCTTGGAGGATGAGGCAAAGGTCTCTGCTATGTTGTAAGAAAGAAGAGCAAACCTGGCTCTGTTTTGGATCTATTCCTTAAGCTCTAAGTTTTACTCTGCTGCCTGTGATTACTCATGCTGGAAAGAGTGTTGCCAGTGGCCTAAAATATACAGGAGAGACCATTCTCAAGGGTATAACATATTCCATTTATATAGAGATAAAAAATTGCAGAATGGGGAATAACATTTGTCTTGTGGGAGGTTTACAGAAACTTTGTGACCAGACCTACCCTGATGACTTCAAGAAGAGAGAATTATCACATCCCCTCTGAGGTCTGACTCTAACAGGCACCAAGAAGTTTGCAACATCCAGTTAAATGCCTTCCCCCTTTTAGTATAAAAGAAGCCTGGATTTTAACTCAAGTAAGATGGCTTTTGTCAACACCAGTTGGCCATCTTCTCAGGCTGCTGGCTTTCCAAATAAAGTCACTACTCGTTGTTCCAACACCTCATATCTTGATTTATTGTCCTGTCATGTGGTGAACAGTACAAGCTTGGACTATGTTAAAAAGTATCCTGCCTGCACTGGCTTCCTTCTCTGCCACCTGATACAAAGTCCAAGTTTCACTTACTCTGCAGTATAGGCTCCTTTATTTTCTACCTTCTTCTCATCTGTGTCAAGAGCAGTGAGTGATCTTGAATTTGGTGGTCTTTCATAAACAATCCTTCCAACACAACTATGATGTATAGGAAGTATCAACCTCACCTTGTTAAACGAACTTAAAAATAAAGTTCTGAAACTTTAGGTCATTGGTCCAAGATATGCCAAGATATACTCATTTAGTTCCAAGTGAGAACTAAGGCTGGAACCCAGATCTCTTGTACTCCAAAGTCTGCATCCCTGCCTTTGTAAAATGTCACCTTTGAAACACACAGAGCCACAGTAATACCTTCCCCAAACTTAGTGCCAGATGCATGTGTCATTTATGATCATTTTAGAGAATTGGTTATCAAGTTCTTCACTCTGAAGTCAAGACCTTAAAGTTATATAAAGTTTCTAGTAGCCAACAAGGTTATATTTTATATATATTTATATACACACACACAAAAACACACACAAACACACACTTCCTATATACTTCAAATGTATATATATATTTTATATATTCTTCAAATATATAATATATTATATATACTTCAAATGTAAATGACTTTCTAAACTTTTACAGAAACTAGAAAACGTAAAAGAAAAAGATTTAAAGGTCTGAATACTTATTTTTTTCAACAATAAGATAGAAAAAAGATACTTGTTAAGATTTAAAAAAAAGTGCTGCAGACTCATCATAACCAAGTCACACTTCCCATAATTCTACTCCTGCTGGGCTCTTCAATATAGAACCAACACTTACCTCTGGGGGAAAAAAAAAAAAAGGAAGAAGGATTTTACCACCATGATCACCATCACCACAACCAAACCTCCTTAATTTCTTTACTTTGTATCTTTTCTTCTTAGCTGAAAATTTTGGTACAAGTGACATTATTTGCCTTAGCTGACAATACGCATATTACACATTCCAACTTACAGTTACCAGTAACTGTGTCACTCTTGGCAGACCACCAAGGGCTTTAGTTTTGGAACATTACACCTATTGATCTTAACCATATCAAAGCATTGAACCTGAAACAATTTAGACATATTTATTTACTCATTTAAAAAATAACAATAATAAGCTGCTTTACACACTCAACTCTTTTATATAGAATGTAAGTATTTTTGAACAAAAATTCAGTGAATAGGGTGGCATCACTTGACATTCCTGAGAATATAATATCTGGTTCAGAAGAAGACTGTTGGATTCTCAGATGTGCTTCAGTGTTAATTTTTTGCCCTTCACTGCTTTTGGTTGACAACAGAGGAGTATCTAACCACCACCTTAGATAATTATGGGTTCCCTGTGCTCCAGATGCATTCAAGCTGTGGGATTAGCTGATGTCCCCTAGGGGGTGAGGGGACAGAATGGATGGAGCCTTAGGACGAGTCAATATTTAGAGGTTGATTTGGAGGGGTCCTGGAAAAAGACCCAGAGGAATGCAAATACCCGTAAGAAAAAAATAAGAGCTGGAAGGAACGATCAATTGTGTCAAAGTTTTGGAATCAGTAAGTGACAAGATGTAAAAAAAAAAAAGAGAGGTGAAAAACAACTAAATCCTTTTATGTTCTTAGAAACACTTAGCACTTTATCAAATGTACATTGAGAGCACAATATGTGTCTCCTAAGTAAAAAACTGAAAACTGAAGTCTTTGTCAGTTACAGAAACACATAGCTCTTTAACATCCCTTTGTAGTGCACATAATTACACTTTGGCACGGAATCAATCTATGCCTATGATTTATGAGTAACTGTTTCTAAAATGTCCCTTTGCCTCTCCAGGCAATATTTAAAGTTGCCCCAGAGAAGGGATGTATTATTTTGTATCCATGAGATACAAATTTCTTCTTGATTTAGAGTGGTCATGTTTTTTTCAAATATCAAAAACTCAGTTAAATTCTAAGTTTGAAAAATATTTTTTCCCTGCAGGTTACAGAAGAAAGTCTGATTTAGATTTAGAGTAATGTCCTTCTGGATCTAAAATACTGTAAGTTATATTTGTCTTGATAAATTTATTACTTGAATGCGGGTTTGAAACATAAATTATGTTCGATGGAGTTCAGCATAGAGTTAAAAGCTGCCAGGTTTTTAATAATAAGTAAATTTTCTGTCTTCCAGAAGGCACTTTCCAAATTTGAAACTTCACAAATTAAACACACAACATAAAAATAAGTGGCTCTCATGAGGTTATAGATTAAGTTATTGATTTGAGATCCTTTCTGTTTTAAAAGTAAGCATTTATACCTATAAATTTCTCTCTTCATCCTGCTTATGTTGCTTCCCATGAGTTCTGGTGTGTTGCATTTTTGTTTTTCATCACCTCTATGTATTTTATAATTTCTCCTGTGATTTGTACCGTGATAAATTGTCTGCCTAGGGAGTGTGGTTTAATTTCCACTAGCTTTGAATTTTACTTTTATTGACTTTTAATTCCATCCCACTGTGGTCAGAGACAATACATTGCATGCTGTCTATGTTTTTAAAAATCTAATGTAACTGTTTATGCTCTTACATATGACCTATTCCATAAAATGTCTCATGTGTACTTGAGAAAAACAGGTGTGGTGTTGTTGAGTAGAATGTTCTGTACATATCTGTTAGATACAGCTGGCTTACTGTTTTTGTTATCTATTTTCTTGGTTAAGATTTGTCTGGTGCAATGAAAAGAAATGTATAAAGTATTTTGAACTGAAAACAGAAATCAGGAAAGAATAAAAGAGATAATAGAATCAGTAGGGGAAAAAAAAAACATATACCCTTCTTTCAACTGTTGGGTTTTTCTGTATCTTAAAGAGTTTGGGTATTAAGTGTGGTACAGGAGTCTCCAGTTCTTGTTGCGGAAATGTCTACTTCTCCCTTCTGTTCTGTCAGCTTTTGCTTCATATATTTTAATGGTATGTAATTCCAGCACATCACTCGGTATTTAAATGCTTTTAATTTCTGTATCTTCTTGCTGCAGTGAACCTTTTGTTAGTAACAAATGCCCCTTTTTGTCTCTTTTAACCATTTTGACTTATGACACTTTGTGTGGTATTAGTGTAGCAGCTACTGTTTTGCTTCAGACAATATTTGCATGGAATATTTTTCTCCATCCTTTCACTTTTAATCAGTTTGTGTCTGTATCTAAAATGACTTTCTATATATTGCCAGCATATATTGGGAACTTGTTTTTTGTCTGCTTATTTATTGTTTGCTTGAGCTTTGTTTCTTTGTTAAAATTCAATTTAGTTACTGTAGATCTTTCCACTAGCAAGTTTAATCTATTTGTGTTTGAAGTAATTATTACAGGTAATAATTTGCTCTTGCCAGTTTCTCCACTGTTCTTGCATTTCTTTTGTCTCTTTTCTCCTTGCTTGCTATCTTTATTTTTTTTTGACAATAGATATCATAAGATTTTACTTGATGTCTCTTAAACCTAGGTTCAACTAAGATGTCACACTTAATTATGATGACTCTAAAGACGTGTATATTAATTAAATCAGCACATTTTAATACCAAGTATTAATGTAATACTGAATACTTCCCATTTCACATGAACTTGATATTCATTCTGGCCATCTTCCTTCTATATTTCAGAGAAATTCTATGAGCACTTAATTTCCCTCAGGCCAATTAAGTAGAGCTCATTTGCCAGGTAATTCTCGTAATACAATCCAAAGTTAAAGGCACATATAATACACACATAGACTGACACAATGAGAGATCTCATAGTTTCTTCTTCCAAACTTGGCCATCAATCAAATAGTACAGTGCACAACTGACTAGTTTTAACAGTTGGGACAAGCTAAAGTTTAGAATTTCTATTTCTTATTTCCCCCCAGTATAGTCTCAGGAATTAGAGATGGTCTAGATTACAATATATGTTCCTGAGAGATTTGTCTTAATGCACAGGGAGAGAAAAACAAGTTATCCTTGGAGGATTTCTTCCTTCAGTGTCAGAACTCTGAAATGATTTTGTAGGTCTGCTTTAGCATCTGGGAGTAGTGAATGGGTATTTCAGTATGGCCCTGAGGCATTACACTCTGTATATCATGCTTCTCACCCCAAGTAACGACAAAAGGAATCTTATCATCTGGAGGTACAAGAATACAAAGAAAATAAATGTGCCAGAGAGCTCTATCACAGAAAAGCAGTCACTGATTTTTGGAATATAAACAGTAAGTAAGGGGTTTGGCACTACAGAATGACAAAAAAAATGTTTTAATGGGAGATGCAGAATGCATTCCTCCAATGTTGGTAGAATCAAGTGCCCTAGTCCTGCAATAGCACATTGAGTGGCCTATTAACCAAATCCTCACCTGACCTAGGAATAGTGATTCCTAGCACCGTGGGATGAAATGGTCATGAAATGCCTCCCAAACCATGGTCAGGTACATAACTATGAGGGGGCCCTGCCAACAAAATCTTGGCACTTATCACCTGTCCCTACAATGATAGAACATGTTGACACTTGCCATCTACCTCTACTTTGATTAAATCAAAGCCACTGCATGAATGACATCCATGCTGTGGATGGGGGTTCAGGATGGAAGTCAGGAATGAGGCCCTTTGTGCTCTGGGGAAATTGGCTTAAAAGTCCTTCAGATTGTTAGATATTTTCAGGAGAAATTTTGTGACCCAAATTCTTGCACATCCTCTTATTTAGGAAAGCACTAAAGTCATTAAAATTGACAGCTGCTCCTAGAGTCTAGCAGCAAGCCTATGCCTAAATGTTTGCTTGACTACACATATCCCTCTTCATCAAAATCATATATAATACAGAGTTTTCTCCCTGCCTCTTTGGAACAGTTTCTCAGAGCTTTCTGGTGCTGTCTCACTCCTATTTGGCTCTATACTCCTCATTTTGCCCTAAATAAAACTTAACCTGCAATTCTCACATAGTGTGATTTTATTTTAGTTGACAAGAGCAACAGTTAACAGGGGTTAAAGGACAAACTGATAAAAACACAATAATAGTGGGAGACTTTAACACCTCACTTACATCAATGGACAGATTATCCTGATAGAAAATCAATAAGGAAATACAGGCTTTAAATGACACATTAGATGGCATGGACTTACTGATATTTACAGGACATTACACTCAAAATTAGCAGAATATGTGTTCTTCTCAAGTGCACATGGATCTTCCTTTGGGATAGATTACATGCTATGCTACAAAGCAAACCTTAAGAAACTTGAAGTTATATCAAGTCATTCTTTTAACTGCATGGTTTTGAGCTTAGAATTAAAATGCAATGAAATAAAACTTCAAAAAATCACAAATATGTGGAGGCTAAATGATGTCACTAAACAACAAATGGATAATTGAATAAATAAGAGGAAATTAAAAAAAAATTCTAAATGCAAATAAAGGGGGAAAAAGTACTAAATGCAAATAAAGAAAAAATAAATAAACACAAAGTAATCCAAAACCTTCAGAAGACAGGAAGAACAGTTCTAAGAGGGAAACTTATAGTGTTACAAGCTTACCACAGGAAACAAACAAAAATCTCTAATAAACAAACTTTCACCTAAAGGAACTAAAGAAAGAAGAACAAAGCCCAAAGTTAGCAAAAGGAAGTAATCATAAAGAACAGAATAGAAACAAAATAGAGACCAAAAAGGTAATACAATAGAAAAGATCAATGAAACTAAAACATGCTTCTTTTAAAAGCTGATAAAAATTGATAAATTTCTATCCAGAATCATCATGAAGGAAGGGAGAGGGCCCACATCAATAAAGTAAAAAATGGAAAAGGAGAAGTAACAACAGACACCACAGAAATTAAGAGGACCCTAAGAGACTTTTCTGAGAAATTATAAGCCAATAAGATGGACAGACAATGAAAAAGCAATGGGGAAATTCTTAGAAAGGTACTATCTTCTAAGCCTGAAACATGAAGAAATAGAAAAAATGAGTAGACAAATTATCAGTATTGACATCAAATTAGTGATTTAAAATCTCTCAACAAACAAAGGTCCAAGACCAGATGATTTGACATTCAAACCCTATCAAACATTTAGAGGAGAGGTAAGATCTATTCTTCTGAAAGTATTCCAAAAACTTTCAGAGGGGAGAACACTTCTCAACTCATTTTTGAGGCCACACTCACCCTGACACCAAAATCAGACAAAGATATCACAAAAGAAGAAAACTAAAGGCCGATATCACTGATGAAAATAGATACAAACATCCACAACAAAATACTAGCAAACTGAGCCAAACAACACATTGAAGGGATCATACACCATGATCAAATGTCATTTTTTTCCAGTGATATATGGACTTCTCAATATCCACAAATCAATCAATGTGATATACAATAAAAAACTGAATAATGAAAACTATATGGATATCTCAATAGATGTAGAAAAAACCTTTTGACAAAATTCAGCATTCACTTATGATAAAAACTCTTCAGAAAGTGGGAATAGAGGGAGCACACCTCAAACTAATAAGGGCCATGTATGACAAGCCCACAGGTAACACCCCACTCAATGGTGAAAATTCTAAAGTGTTTTCTCTAAGATCAGGAACAAGTGAAGGATTTCCTCTGTCTCCGCTCCTGTTGAACATAGTTTTGGAAGTCTTAGCCACAAAATCTGGATATAATGTTCTTGGTTGACATTGTTTGATTGCTTGTTTGTTTCTTTGTTTTTTCAGGATGGCTTTAAAAGCATTATTTCACTGTATGCTGGCTTTCCTTGTTTCAGATGAGAAATTCACTGACATCTTATCAGCCATTCCCTGTCCATAAATATTGCTTTTTTCTGGCTTCTTTAAATATTTTCTCTTTGGCTTTGGCTTTTGAAATTTTGAAGTATAAAGGGTGTCAGTGTGGATTTCTCAGTTTATCATGCTTGGAATTTGTGGATATCCTTGGATGTGCAGATTGATGCATTTTATTATATTTGGGATGTTTCAGTCTTTATTTTAAAAATAATACAGCTTCTTCCTTTTCTGTCTTCTTCTTTTGAGTCTTTAATATGCACAATGTGGGTACACTGTATGATGTTCCACAGGTCTCTTAGATCATTTTTTTCATACTTTTCTTTTTATGTTTCATAGACTGTGTAAATGTCAATTAATCTATCTTCAAGCTTCATTGATGGTTTGTTCTGCCTACTCAAATCTTTAGTTGAACAACTCGAGTAATATTTTTTTCTTTGTTAAATGATTGTACTTTTCAACTCTGGAATTTAATGCAGATTTCTCTTTATAATTTATGTATTCTTTTTCTCTCTTTTGTGAGATATCTTTATTCTGATTTCTTTTAGTTCTTTCTGTATGGTTACCGTTAATTCTTTAAGTATATTTAAGACAATTGATTTAAACTCATTTTTGTAGTAATGTCAAAGTCAGGGAATCTTCATAAACAGTTTTGTTTTAGTTTTCTTTCATTGCCTTTCTTCTTTCTTTCTTTCTTTCTTTCTTTCTTTCTTTCTTTCTTTCTTTCTTTCTTTCTTTCTTTCTTTCTTTCTTTCTTTCTTTTTCTTTCTTTCTTTTCTTCTTTCTTTCTTCTTTTCCTTTTCTCCCTCCCTCACATTCTTCCTTCCTATCTGTGAACAAGCCATACTTTCTTATTTCTTTTATAGCTGTATAAATTTTTCATACATTTTGAATATTATTATGTGGCAACAATGGAAATAAGATTCTCTCTCCATATCCAACCCTACCACCAGAGGATTTGTCATTTTGGACCATTGTGGATTGTTGTTTTTCTATTGTTTTGTGACTTTCAAGAACTATTTTATAAGACAGTTTTCTTTCTGGCATGTCACCACCAATGTCTGTACTCCCTTTGCTAATTTATCAGTATTTTGGTAAAATTTCTTTAAATTCCTGAAACAAGCAAATAAAGAAAAATAAGAAGGGATGGGAGAGAGATAAAGGAAAGATACTTTCAGTCTTTGTAGATTGGTTCCAGGTTTGGCCAATCCTTAAACCTCCACTCAGCTTTCGACAACTCTGTCTTCCATTTCCCCTCTTGTTTGCAGAAAACTGACAACCAGCCAGAATTCAGAGTTTAAGGTTTTCTTAGTTATTTTCTGAGCATGTATTCACACATAGTTGTCCTACATAGTCTCTTAAATTCCTCAGCTTTTAAAGCCTTTTCCTCCAGATTCATGATTTCCATTTGTCAACATTATTCCCCAGATTTGATGGTATGTGTACAATGTGTCCCAAATGTTGTCCCCTGTGCCTGATTGCTGGAGAAAACACTTTTATTTTTAAATGCTTTAAGCAAACCACCCAAGATATCACCCAGTCAGGGATACCTCTAAATATGGTGGAAAAAATGGAAAGCTCTACACTTAGGCCTTCAAGGGGCATCCACAGAGGTCACAATTGACTGTGACAATTGTTTAAAGAATGAGGACTGAATTGGTCCTTCAGGCATTAGCAGGCTGATCGGAATTCCATATTTCTATTATCATGGCTGTGGGAGGTTTGGACTGTGGGGCTCTTTGAGCAGGCCAGAGTCTGGAATATCACAGATTGGAAGTGATGTCAGCATGATGGTGGAATAGGAGGTTCCTGTATTCCCCAGAAAAACACCAACTTATCAAACATATATGGAATAAAATATCTCAATGAGAGTTATAGAGTCCAATTAAGAAGTTGCAATATCCTTATCATGCACAAAACTGAGAAGAGCCACACTGAAATTTGTAAAAAGAGTGATTCCACTTTACTTCTGAAAGCTTGACCCAAAACATCAGTGCAGTTTAGTGCTGGGAAGACATTGTCTTAGGCCATAGCTACTCCTATGGGAAGAGAGAGTAGGGTGTGCTCCCAATGTCTCAGTATTTAGTGTAGTACCCCAAAGGGCCAGATTTTGTGTCACCCTACATAGAGTGCTGACAGACTAGCATAGTTTGTGAGGCATTGTTTACACACCTTGGGGCAGTAAATAGAAGAGCAAAAGGAGTGAGTTATTTGTTGTGGCCAGGAAGATGTGAAACTGTGAGGTGAACAAAATGAAGCTTCTCTTCTCAACACCAGGAAGAGGGGACAAGAGTGGATCATTCCTCAGATGTCCCACCCATTACAGCAGCAGTCAGACATGAGAGAGAGAAAGAAAGTATAGAAGGTCCCTGATAAAAATAAGTCAGTATGTCTAATTGAGAATATGCTTGCAAAGTTCATAGAAGACCTATTCACCCAAAATGTTAGAGAGACTCCTAGAATCTCTAACTAGGCTGATTGGTGAAAGTCTTTTTTTCTCTTAAAGCTGGTCCAAGAGATGACTGCCTCTTCAACTATGCAGACACAAAAGCAAAGCTACAAGGAACTTGAAGAATCAGGGAAACATGACACAACTCAAAAACAAAATAAATGTCCAGTAACCAACTGGCCCTAAAAATGGATATTCATGGTGTCTGAGAAAGAATTCAAATAACCTTAAAGAACCTAAGGGGTTTACAAGAAAACACATATAGACAATTAAATAAATCAGGAAAGTGAGATATGAGCAAAATTGAAATATCAGAAAGAGATAAAGTATTACATAGATGATAGACAGATGATGGATGGTAGATATGTAGATAGATAGATAGATGATAGATAGATAGATAGATAGATAGATATAGATAGATAGATAGATGATAGATAGATAGATATATATAGAGTGGGTGTGAGAGAGAGATAACAATAGATATATATAGTACTAAATAGGAATTCTGGGGGCTGAAGAAAAATATAAAATTCACTACAGCAGTTCATAGCATAGTTGTTTAGGTTAAATTTTATCACCAACTCAACTACCAGTTATTTGAAGTTGTCCAGTGAAATGAATAAAAAAACAAAAAGATTGAAGGAAGCTTAGGGGAATTCTGGGACATGATCAAGTGAGCAAGAATGTGCCTATTGGAGGTATCCTAAGAGGGAGACACACACACACACACACACAAATATATATCTGTGGTGTGTGTATGTATGTATATCTTTATGTCTGTGTGTATATATGTATATATGTATCAATGTATGTGTACACAGACACACGGTGGCGGGAGTGAGTTAATAATCGTATTTAAAGAAACAATGCCTCAAATGTCCCAGAATTATGGAAAAGGAATTAAACATCTGAACTTATGAAGCCTAAAGGAACTAAAGAATATATACGATAGATAGATATTTATCAAATTACCATGAGTCAAAAAGGAGAATAGTAAAAGCAAAGGAAACACAAACTGTCACATGTGAAAGAGACCCAATAAGATTATCAGCTAGTTTATCAGCAGAAAACTTGCAGGCCAAAAGGCAGTGGAATGATTCAAAGTGCTGAAAGGATAGAAAATAAAAGAAATAAAAAACCGTGCCAAACAAGAATACAAAACTAGGCAAAGATTCTTCAAAACTAAAGGAGAAATAAAGACATCCACTTGACAAACAAAGACAGATACTGATCACTAATCTGTCTTACAACAAATGCTAAAAGAAAATATTTAGGCTGAAATGAAAGAATGCTAAGCAATAAAACAAAAACACAAACTCTCTGATAAAGATAAATATATGGAAAACTACAGAATATTAGAATACAGCAATGATATTGTGGAAATTTCTTCTAAGTTTAGATTCAAAGTTAAAAGAAAAAGTAATAAAAATCTAAATAGCATAGAAGTGTTATATATACACACATTAAAAACATGTAAATAATGACATCAATGTTATAAAGCAGTGGTATAATGAAGAAGTGAGGGGTGTTTTGTATGTGAGTGAAGATAAAATAGTATTCTTTAAAACAGACATTTACAATAAACACAAAAAACTATCCTGAGGAAGATAGCAAGCAGGAGAAGAGAGACAAAAAGAAGTGCAAGAACAGTGGAGAAAACTGGCAAGAGCAAATTATTACCTGTAATAATTACTTCAAACACAAATAGATTAAAAGTTGCTAGTGGAAAGATCTACAGTAACTAAATTGATTTTTAACAAAGAAACAAAGCTCAAGCAAACAATAAATAAGCAGAACAAAAACAAGTTCCCAATATATGCTGGCAATATATAGAAAGTCCTTTAGATACAGACACAAACTGATTAAAAGTGAAGGGATGGAGAAAAATATTCCATGCAAATATTGTCTGAAGCAAAACAGTAGCTGCTACACTAATACCACACAAAGTGGTCATAAGTCAAAATGGTTAAAAGAGACAAAAAGGGGCATTTGTTACTAACAAAAGGTTCACTGCAGCAAGAAGATACAGAAATTAAAAGCATTTAAATACCGAGTGAAGTGCTGGAATTACATACCATTAAAATGTATGAAGCAAAAGCTGACAGAACAGAAGGGAGAAGTAGACATTTCCACAACAAGAACTGGAGACTCCTGTACCACACTTAATACCCAAACTCTTTAAGATACAGAAAAACCAAGTTGAAAGAAGGGTATGTTTTTTTTTTTTCCCTACTGATTCTATTATCTCCTTATTCTTTCCTGATTTCTGTTTTCAGTTCAAAATACTTTATACATTTCTTTTCATTGCACCAGACAAAACTTAACCAAGAAAATAGATAACAAAAACAGTAAGCCAGCTGGATCTAACAGATATACAGAACATTCTACTCAACAACACCACACTGTTTTTCTCAAGTACACATGAGACATTTTATGGAATAGATCATATGTAAGAGCATAAACAGTTACATTAGATTTTTAAAAACATAGACAGCATGCAATGTATTGTCTCTGACCACAGTGGGATGGAATTAAAGTCAATAAAAGTAAAATTCAAAGCTAGTGGAAATTAAACCACACTCCCTAGGCAGACAATTTATCACGGTACAAATCACAGGAGAAATTATAAAATACATAGAGGTGATGAAAAACAAAAATGCAACACACCAGAACTCATGGGAAGCAACATAAGCAGGATGAAGAGAGAAATTTATAGGTATAAATGCTTACTTTTAAAACAGAAAGGATCTCAAATCAATAACTTAATCTATAACCTCATGAGAGCCACTTATTTTTATGTTGTGTGTTTAATTTGTGAAGTTTCAAAATTGGAAAGTGCCTTCTGGAAGACAGAAAATTTACTTATTATTAAAAACCTGGCAGCTTTTAACTCTATGCTGAACTCCATCGAACATAATTTATGTTTCAAACCCGCATTCAAGTAATAACTTTATCAAGACAAATATAACTTACAGTATTTTAGATCCAGAAGGACATTACTCTAAATCTAAATCAGACTTTCTTCTGTAACCTGCAGGGAAAAAATATTTTTCAAACTTAGAATTTAACTGAGTTTTTGATATTTGAAAAAACATGACCACTCTAAATCAAGAAGAAATTTGTATCTCATGGATACAAAATAATACATCCCTTCTCTGGGGCAACTTTAAATATTGCCTGGAGAGGCAAAGGGACATTTTAGAAACAGTTACTCATAAATCATAGGCATAGATTGATTCCGTGCCAAAGTGTAATTATGTGCACTACAAAGGGATGTTAAAGAGCTATGTGTTTCTGTAACTGACAAAGACTTCAGTTTTCAGTTTTTTATTAGGAGACACATATTGTGCTCTCAATGTACATTTGATAAAGTGCTAAGTGTTTCTAAGAACATAAAAGGATTTAGTTGTTTTCACCTCTCTTTTTTTTTTTACATCTTGTCACTTACTGATTCCAAAACTTTGACACAATTGATCGTTCCTTCCAGCTCTTATTTTTTTCTTACGGGTATTTGCATTCCTCTGGGTCTTTTTCCAGGACCCCTCCAAATCAACCTCTAAATATTGACTCGTCCTAAGGCTCCATCCTTTCTGTCCCCTCACCCCCTAGGGGACATCAGCTAATCCCACAGCTTGAATGCATCTGGAGCACAGGGAATCCATAATTATCTAAGGTGGTGGTTAGATACTCCTCTGTTGTCAACCAAAGCAGTGAAGGGCAAAAAATTAACACTGAAGCACATCTGAGAATCCAACAGTCTTCTTCTGAACCAGATATTATATTCTCAGGAATGTCAAGTGATGCCACCCTATTCACTGAATTTTTGTTCAAAAATACTTACATTCTATATAAAAGAGTTGAGTGTGTAAAGCAGCTTATTATTGTTATTTTTTAAATGAGTAAATAAATATGTCTAAATTGTTTCAGGTTCAATGCTTTGATATGGTTAAGATCAATAGG
>NW_022587988.1:0-28717 GCF_009834535.1 Camelus ferus | reverse complement strand
TCAAAACGGCACTAGGAAACAGACTGAGAAACCAGAGTAAAGTTTCTCTCCTTTAACCCGTTCCCTTTGTGCTAGATGAACGAATGTCTCTCCACATGCTCAGTACTGAGAAATATGTGTATGTGAAAGCCGTCCTTCAACTAGCTTGTTTGGGACACAAAGTTTCTTTTCATTTGCAAACTCCACTCCATACATATACATGGGGAGGTACTAGCCCCAACTCGTTTTACACTGAAAACTGCAGGAACTTCAAACCGCACTAGGAAACAGACTGAGAAACCAGAGTAAATGTTTCCCTGCTACCATTTCCCTTTGTGCTAGATGAACGAACGTCTCTCCACATGCTCAATTCTGAGAGATAAGTGTGTGTGGAAGCCGTTCTTCTCCTAGCTTGTTGGGAACACATGGTTACTTTTCAGTTGCCAACTCCACTCCATTCATATATATGGGGAGGTACTAGCTCCAACTCTGTTTTACAGTGAAAACTGCAGGAACTTCAAAACCGGCACTAGGAAACAGACTAAGAAACCAGAGTAAAAGTTTCACCTTCAACACGTTCCCTTTGTGCTAGATGAACGAATGTCTCTCCCACATGCTCAGTTCTGAGAGATATGTGTATGTGAAAGCCGTCCTTCAACTAGCTTGTTTGGAACACAAAGGTCCTTTTCAGTTGCATACTCCACTCCTTAAAAATATATGGGGAAGTACTAGCTCAAACTCGGTTTTACAGTGAAAACTGCAGGAACTTCAAACCAGCACTAGGAAACACAGTGAGAAATAGAGAAAAAGTTCTACTGCTTCCCGTTCCCTTTGAGCTAGATGAACGAACGTCTCTCCACATGCTCAGTTCTGAGAGATAAGTGTGTGTGAAAGCCATTCTTCACCTAGCTTGTTGGGAACACAAAGTTTCTTTTCAGTTACAAACCCCAATCCATACATATATATGAGGATGTACCAGCTCAAATCGGTTTTACAGTGAAAACTTCAGGAACTTCAAACCGGCACTAGGAAACACACTGAGAAACCAGAGTAATAGTTTCCCCTGCAAACCGTTCCTTTTGTGCTACATGAACGAACGAGTCTCCAATGCTCAGTTTTGAGGGATAAGTGTGTGTGAAAGCCGTCTTTCAGCTAGCTTGTAGGGAACACATAGTTTCTTTTCTGTTGCAATTCCACTCAATACATATATATGGGGAGGTACCAGCTCCAACTCCGTTTTACAGTGAAAATGCAGGAACATCAAATCGGACTAGGAAACAGACTGAGAATCCAGAGTAAAAGTTTCTCCTGCAACCCATTCCCTTTGTGCTTGATGAACGAACGACTCTCCATGCTCATTTCTGAGATATAAGTGTGTGTGAAAGCCTTAATTCACCTAACTTGTTGGGAACACAAAGTTTCTTTTCACTGCAACTCCACTCCATACATATATATGTGGTGGTACGAGCTCCAATTCGGTTTTACAGTGAAAAATGCAGGAACTTCAAACCGGCACTTGGAAACCAGACTGAGAATCCAGAGTAAAAGTTTCTCCTGCAACCCGTTCCCTTTGTGCTAGATGAACGAACGTCTCTCCACATGCTCAGTTCTGAGAGATAAATGTGTGTGAAATCCGTACTTCAACTCGCTTGTTGGGAACACAAAGTTCCTTTTCCTTGCAAACTCCACTCCATACATATATATGGGGAAGTACTAGTCCAGCTCGGTTTTACAGTGAAAACTGCAGGAACTTCAATCCGGCACTAGGAAACAGACTGAGAAACCAGAGTAAAAGTATCTCCTGCAACCCGTTCCCTTTGTGCTAGATGAACGAACGTCTCTCCACATGCTCAGTTCTGAGAGATAAGAGTGTGAGAAAGCCGTGCTTCACCCAGCTTGTTGGGAACCCAAAGTTTCTTTTCAGTTGCAAACACCACTCCATATATATATATGGGGAGGTACTAACTCCAACTCGGTTTTACAGTGAAAACTGCAGGAAATTCAAACCGGCACTTGGAAACAGACTGAGAAACCAGAGAAAAATTTCCCCTGCAAACCGGTTCCCTCTGAGCTAGATGAACGAACGTCTCTCCACATGCTCAGTTCTGAGAGATAAGTGTGTGTGAAAGCCATACTTCACCTAGCTAGTTGGGAACACAAACATTCTTTTCAGTTGCAAACACCAATCCATACATATATATGAGGATGTACCAGCTCCAACTCGGTTTTACAGTGAAAAGTTCAGGAATTTCAAACCGGCACTAGGAAACACACTGAGAACCAGAGTAATAGTTTCCCCTGCAAACCGTTCCTTTGTGCTACATGAACGAACGAGTCTCCAATGCTCAGTTTTGAGGGATAAGTGTGTGTGAAAGCCGTCCTTCTGCTTGCTTGTTGGGAACACATAGTTACTTTTCAGTTGCAAACTCCACTCCATACATATATATGGGGAGGGTACTAGCTCCAACTCGGTTTTACAGTGAAAACTGCAGGAACTTCAAACCGGCACTAGGAAACAGACTGAGAAACCAGAGTAAAATTTTCTCCTTCAACCCGTTCAATTTGTGCTAGATGAACGAATGTCTCTCCACATGCTCAGTTCTGAGAGATATGTGTATGTGAAAGCCGTCCTTCAACTAGCTTGTTTGGAACACAAAGTTCCTTTTCATTTGCAAACTCCACTCCATACATATATATGTGGAGGTACTAGCTCCAACTCGATTTTACACTGAAAACTGCAGGAACTTCAAACCGGCACTAGGAAACAGACTGGTGAAACCAGAGTAAATGTTTCTCCTTCAACCCGTTCCCTTTGTGCTAGATGAACGAATGTCTCTCCACATTCTCAGTTCTGAGAGATATGTGTATGTGAAAGCCGTCCTTCAACTAGCTTGTTTGGAACACAAAGTTTCTTTTCATTTGCAAACTCCACTCCATAAATATATATGGGGAGGTACTAGCTCCAACTCGGTTTTATACTGAAAACTGCAGGAACTTCAAACCGGCACTAGGAAACAGACTGAGAAACCATAGAAAGTTTCTCTTGCAACCCGTTCCCTTTGTGCTAGATGAACGAACGTCTCTCCACATGCTCAGTTCTGAGAGATAAGTGTGTGTGAAAGCCGTGCTTCACCTATCTTGTTGGGAACACAAAGGTTCTTTTCAGTTGCAAACTCCACTCCATACAAATATACGGGGAGGTACTAGCTCCAACTCGGTTTTACAGTGAAAACTGCAGGAACTTCAAACAGGCACTTGGAAACAGACTGAGAAACCAGAGTAATAGTTTCTCCTGCAACCGGTTCCTTTTTAGCTAGATGAACGAGAATCTATCCACATGCTAATTTCTGAGAGATAATTGTGTGTGAAAGCCGTACTTCACCTAGCTTGTTGGGAACCCAAAATTTCTTTCCACTTGCAAACAGCACTTCATACATATATATGGGGAGGTAGTAACTGCAACTCGGTTTTACAGTGAAAACTGCAGGAACTTCAAACCGGCACTAGGAAACACACTGAGAATCCAGAGTAAAATTTTCACCTGCATCCTGTTCCATTTGTGCTAGATGAACAAACGTTTCTCCACATGCTCAGTTCTGAGAGATAAGTGTGTGTGAAAGCCGTCCTTCAACTCGCTTGTAGGGAACACAAATTTCCTTTTCCTTGCAATCTCCACTCCATACATATATATGTGGATTTACTAGCTCCAACTCGGTTTTACAGTGAAAACTGCAGGAACTTCAAACCGGCACTAGGAAACAGACTGAGAAACCAGAATAAAAGTTTCTCCTTCAACCCGTTCCCTTTGTGCTAGATGAACGAATGTCTCTCCACATGCTCAGTTCTGAGAGATAAGTGTGTGTGAAATCCGTCCTTCACCTAGCTTGTTCGGAACACATCGTTACTTTTCAGTTGCAAACTCCACTCCATACATATATATGGGGAGGTTCTAGCTCCAACTCGGTTTTACAGTGAAAACTGCAGGAACTTCAAACCGGCACTAGGAAACAGACTGAGAAACCAGAGTAAAAGTTTCTCCTTCAACCCGTTCCCTTTGTGCTACATGAAAGAATGTCTCTCCACATGGTCAGTACTGAGAAATATGTGTATGTGAAAGCCGTCCTTCAACTAGCTTCTTTGGAACACAAAGTTTCTTTTCATTTGCAAACTCCACTCCATACATATACATGGGGAGGTACTAGCTCCAACTCGGTTTTACACTGAAAAATGCAGGAACTTCAAACCGGCACTAGGAAACAGACTGAGAAACAAGAGTAAATGTTTCTCCTGCTACCAATTCCCTTTGTGCTAGATGAACGAACGTCTCTCCACATGCTCAATTCTGAGAGATAAGTGTGTGTGAAAGCCGTCCTTCTCCTAGCTTGTTGGGAACACATGGTTACTTTTCAGTTGCCAACTCCACTCCATACATATATATGGGGAGGTACTAGCTCCAACTCTGTTTTACAGTGAAACTGCAGGAACTTCAAACCGGCACTAGGAAACAGACTAAGAAAACAGAGTAAAAGTTTCACCTTCAACACTTTCCCTTTGTGCTAGATGAACGAATGTCTCTCCACATGCTCAGTTCTGAGAGATATGTGTATGTGAAAGCCGTCCTTCAACTAGCTTGTTTGGAACACAAAGTTCCTTTTCAGTTGCATACTCCACTCCTTAAAAATATACGGGGAAGTACTAGCTCAAACTCGGTTTTACAGTGAAAACTGCAGGAACTTCAAACCGGCACTAGGAAACACAGTGAGAAAATAGAGAAAAAATTTCTCCTGCTTCCCGTTCCCTTTGAGCTAGATGAACGAACGTCTCTCCACATGCTCAGTTCTGAGAGATAAGTGTGTGTGAAAGCCATTCTTCACCTAGCTTGTTGGGAACACAAAGTTTCTTTTCAGTTGCAAACCCCAATCCGTACATATATATGAGGATGAACCAGCTCCAACTCGGTTTTACAGTGAAAACTTCAGGAACTTCAAACCGGCACTAGGAAACACACTGAGAAACCAGAGTAATAGTTTCCCCTGCAAACCGTTCCTTTTGTGCTACATGAACGAACGAGTCTCCAATGCTCAGTTTTGAGGGATAAGTGTGTGTGAAAGCCGTCCTTCTGCTAGCTTGTTGGGAACACATAGTTACTTTTCAGTTGCAAACTCCACTCCATACATATATATGTGGAGGTACTAGCTCCAACTCGGTTTTACAGTGAAAAATGCAGGAACATCAAATCGGCACTAGGAAACAGACTGAGAAACCAGAGTAAAAGTTTCTCCTTCAACCCATTCCATTTGTGCTAGATGAACGAATGTCTCTCCACATGCTCAGTTCTGAGAGATATGTGTATGTGAAAGCCGTCCTTCAACTAGCTTGTTTGGAACACAAAGATTATTTTCATTTGCAAACTCCACTCCATACATATATATGGGGAGGTACTAGCTCCAACTCGATTTTACAGTGAAAACTGCAGGAACTTCAAACCGGCACTAGGAAACAGACTGAGAAACCAGAGTAAAAGTTTCTCCTTCAACCCGTTCCCTTTGTGCTAGATGAATGAATGTCTCTCCACATGCTCAGTTCTGAGAGATAATTGTGTGTGAAAGCCATACATCATCTCGCTTGTTGGGAACACAAAGTTCCTTTTCCTTGCAAACTCCACTCCATACATATATATGGGGAGGTACTAGCTCCAACTCGGTTTTATACTGAAAACTGCAGGAACTTCAAACCGGCACTAGGAAACAGACTGAGAAAACCAGAGAAAAGATTCTCTTGCAACCCGTTCCCTTTGTGCTAGATGAACGAAAGTCTCTCCACATGCTCAGTTCTGAGATATAAGTGTGTGTGAAAGCCGTGCTTCACCTATCTTGTTGGGAACACAAAGTTTCTTTTCAGTTGCAAACTCCCCTCCATACATATATATGAGGAGGTAATAACTGCAACTCCGTTATACAGTGAAAACTGCAGGAACTTCAAACAGGCACAAGGAAACACACTGAGAACCCAGAGTAAAATTTTCACCTGCATCCCGTTCCATTTGTGCTAGATGAACGAACGTTTCTCCACATGCTCAGTTCTGAGAAATAAGTGTGTGTGAAAGCCGTCCTTCAACTCGCTTGTTGGAAACACAAAGTTCCTTTTCCTTGCAATCTCCACTCCATACATATATATGTGGATGTACTAGCTCGAAATCGGTTTTACAGTGAAAACTGCAGGAACTTCAAACCGGCACTAGGAAACAGACTGAGAAACCAGAATAAAAGTTTCTCCTTCAACCCGTTCCCTTTGTGCTAGATGAACGAATGTCTCTCCACATGCTCAGTACTGAGAAATATGTTTATGTGAAAGCCGTCCTTCAACTAGCTTGTTCGGAACACAAAGTTTCTTTTCATTTGCAAACTCCACTTCCATACATATACATGGGGAGGTACTAGCCACAACTCGGTTTTACACTGAAAACTGCAGGAACTTCAAACCAGCACTAGGAAACAGACTGAGAAACCAGAGTAAATGTTTCTCCTGCTACCCGTTCCCTTTGTGCTAGATGAACGAACGTCTCTCCACATGCTCAATTCTGAGAGATAAGTGTGTGTGAAAGCCGTCCTTCTCCTAGCTTGTTGGGAACACATGGTTACTTTTCAGTTGCCAACTCCACTCCATACATATATATGGGGAGGTACTAGCTCCAACTCTGTTTTACAGTGAAACTGCAGGAACTTCAAACCGGCACTAGGAAACAGACTAAGAAACCAGAGTAAAAGTTTCACCTTCAACACTTTCCCTTTGTGCTAGATGAACGAATGTCTCTCCACATGCTCAGTTCTGAGAGAGATGTGTATGTGAAAGCCGTCCTTCAACTAGCTTGTTTGGAACACAAAGTTCCTTTTCAGTTGCATACTCCACTCCTTAAAAATATACGGGGAAGTACTAGCTCAAACTCGGTTTTACAGTGAAAACTGCAGGAACTTCAAACCGGCACTAGGAAACACAGTGAGAAAATAGAGAAAAAATTTCTCCTGCTTCCCGTTCCCTTTGAGCTAGATGAACGAACGTCTCTCCACATGCTCAGTTCTGAGAGATAAGTGTGTGTGAAAGCCATTCTTCACCTAGCTTGTTGGGAACACAAAGTTTCTTTTCAGTTGCAAACCCCAATCCGTACATATATATGAGGATGAACCAGCTCCAACTCGGTTTTACAGTGAAAACTTCAGGAACTTCAAACCGGCACTAGGAAACACACTGAGAAACCAGAGTAATAGTTTCCCCTGCACACCGTTCCTTTTGTGCTACATGAACGAACGAGTCTCCAATGCTCAGTTTTGAGGGATAAGTGTGTGTGAAAGCCGTCCTTCTGCTAGCTTGTTGGGAACACATAGTTACTTTTCAGTTGCAAACTCCACTCCATACATATATATGTGGAGGTACTAGCTCCAACTCGGTTTTACAGTGAAAAATGCAGGAACATCAAATCGGCACTAGGAAACAGACTGAGAAACCAGAGTAAAAGTTTCTCCTTCAACCCATTCCATTTGTGCTAGATGAACGAATGTCTCTCCACATGCTCAGTTCTGAGAGATATGTGTATGTGAAAGCCGTCCTTCAACTAGCTTGTTTGGAACACAAAGATTATTTTCATTTGCAAACTCCACTCCATACATATATATGGGGAGGTACTAGCTCCAACTCGATTTTACAGTGAAAACTGCAGGAACTTCAAACCGGCACTAGGAAACAGACTGAGAAACCAGAGTAAAAGTTTCTCCTTCAACCCGTTCCCTTTGTGCTAGATGAATGAATGTCTCTCCACATGCTCAGTTCTGAGAGATAATTGTGTGTGAAAGCCATACATCATCTCGCTTGTTGGGAACACAAAGTTCCTTTTCCTTGCAAACTCCACTCCATACATATATATGGGGAGGTACTAGCTCCAACTCGGTTTTATACTGAAAACTGCAGGAACTTCAAACCGGCACTAGGAAACAGACTGAGAAACCAGAGAAAAGATTCTCTTGCAACCCGTTCCCTTTGTGCTAGATGAACGAACGTCTCTCCACATGCTCAGTTCTGAGATATAAGTGTGTGTGAAAGCCGTGCTTCACCTATCTTGTTGGGAACACAAAGTTTCTTTTCAGTTGCAAACCCCCCTCCATACATATATATGAGGAGGTAATAACTGCAACTCCGTTATACAGTGAAAACTGCAGGAACTTCAAACAGGCACAAGGAAACACACTGAGAACCCAGAGTAAAATTTTCACCTGCATCCCGTTCCATTTGTGCTAGATGAACGAACGTTTCTCCACATGCTCAGTTCTGAGAAATAAGTGTGTGTGAAAGCCGTCCTTCAACTCGCTTGTTGGAAACACAAAGTTCCTTTTCCTTGCAATCTCCACTCCATACATATATATGTGGATGTACTAGCTCCAAATCGGTTTTACAGTGAAAACTGCAGGAACTTCAAACCGGACCTAGGAAACAGACTGAGAAACCAGAATAAAAGTTTCTCCTTCAACCCGTTCCCTTAGTGCTAGATGAACGAACGTCTCTCCACATGCTCAGTTCTGAGAGATAAGTGTGTGTGAAATCCGTCCTTCACCTAGCTTGTTCGGAACACATAGTTACTTTTCAGTTGCAAACTCCACTCCATACATATATATGGGGAGGTACTAGCTCCAACTCGGTTTTTACAGTGAAAACTGCAGGAACTTCAAACCGGCACTAGGAAACAGACTGAGAAACCAGAATAAAAGTTTCTCCTTCAACCCGTTCCCTTTGTGCTAGATGAACGAATGTCTTTCCACATGCTCAGTTCTAAGAGATAAGTGTGTGTGAAATCCGTACTTCACCTAGCTTGTTCGGAACACATAGTTACTTTTCATTTGCAAACTCCACTCCATACATATATATGGGGAGGTACTAGCTCCAACTCGGTTTTACAGTGAAAACTGCAGGAACTTCAAAACGGCACTAGGAAACAGACTGAGAAACCAGAGTAAAAGTTTCTCCTTTAACCCGTTCCCTTTGTGCTAGATGAACGAATGTCTCTCCACATGCTCAGTACTGAGAAATATGTGTATGTGAAAGCCGTCCTTCAACTAGCTTGTTAGGGACACAAAGTTTCTTTTCATTTGCAAACTCCACTCCATACATATACATGGGGAGGTACTAGCCCCAACTCGGTTTTACACTGAAAACTGCAGGAACTTCAAACCGGCACTAGGAAACAGACTGAGAAACCAGAGTAAATGTTTCCCTGCTACCAGTTCCCTTTGTGCTAGAAGAACGAACGTCTCTCCACATGCTCAATTCTGAGAGATAAGTGTGTGTGGAAGCCGTTCTTCTCCTAGCTTGTTGGGAACACATGGTTACTTTTCAGTTGCCAACTCCATTCCATACATATATATGGGGAGGTACTAGCTCCAACTCTGTTTTACAGTGAAAACTGCAGGAACTTCAAACCGGCACTAGGAAACAGACTAAGAAACCAGAGTAAAAGTTTCACCTTCAACACGTTCCCTTTGTGCTAGATGAACGAATGTCTCTCCACATGCTCAGTTCTGAGAGATATGTGTATGTGAAAGCCGTCCTTCAACTAGCTTGTTTGGAACACAAAGGTCCTTTTCAGTTGCATACTCCACTCCTTAAAAATATATGGGGAAGTACTAGCTCAAACTCGGTTTTACAGTGAAAACTGCAGGAACTTCAAACCGGCACTAGGAAACACAGTGAGAAAATAGAGAAAAAGTTTCTCCTGCTTCCCGTTCCCTTTGAGCTAGATGAACGAACGTCTCTCCACATGCTCAGTTCTGAGAGATAAGTGTGTGTGAAAGCCATTCTTCACCTAGCTTGTTGGGAACACAAAGCTTCTTTTCAGTTGCAAACCCCAATCCATACATATATATGAGGATGTACCAGCTCCAAATCGGTTTTACAGTGAAAACTTCAGGAACTTCAAACCGGCACTAGGAAACACACTGAGAAACCAGAGTAATAGTTTCCCCTGCAAACCGTTCCTTTTGTGCTACATGAACGAACGAGTCTCCAATGCTCAGTTTTGAGGGATAAGTGTGTGTGAAAGCCGTCTTTCAGCTAGCTTGTTGGGAACACATAGTTTCTTTTCTGTTGCAAATTCCACTCAATACATATATATGGGGTGGTACGAGCTCCAATTCGGTTTTACAGTGAAAACTGCAGGAACTTCAAACCGGCACTTGGAAACAGACTGAGAAACCAGAGTAATAGTTTCTCCTGCAACCCGTTCCCTTTGAGCTAGATGAACGAACGTCTATCCACATGCTAATTTCTGAGAGATAAGTGTGTGTGAAAGCCGTCCTTCACCTAGCTTGTTGGGAACACAAAGTTTCTTTTCACTTGCAAACTCCACTCCATGCATATATATGGGTAGGTACTAACTCCAACTCGGTTTTACAGTGAAAACTGCGGGAACTTCAACCCGGCACTAGGAAACAGACTGAGAATCCAGAGTAAAAGTTTCTCCTGCAAACCGTTCCCTTTGTGCTAGATGAACGAACGTCTCTCCACATGCTCAGTTCTGAGAGATAAGTTTGTGTGAAATCCGTACTTCAACTCGCTTGTTGGGAACACAAAGTTCCTTTTCCTTGCAAACTCCACTCCATACATATATATGGGGAGGTACTAGTCCAGCTCGGTTTTACAGTTAAAACTGCAGGAACTTCAATCCGGCACTAGGAAACAGACTGAGAAACCAGAGTAAAAGTATCTCCTGCAAACCGTTCCCTTTGTGCTAGATGAACGAACGTCTCTCCACATGCTCAGTTCTGAGAGATAAGTGTGTGAGAAAGCCGTGCTTCACCCAGCTTGTTGGGAACCCAAAGTTTCTTTTCAGTTGCAAACACCACTCCATATATATATATGGGGAGGTACTAACTCCAACTCGGTTTTACAGTGAAAACTGCAGGAAATTCAAACCGGCACTTGGAAACAGACTGAGAAACCAGAGAAAAATTTCCCCTGCAACCGGTTCCCTCTGAGCTAGATGAACGAACGTCTCTCCACATGCTCAGTTCTGAGAGATAAGTGTGTGTGAAAGCCATACTTCACCTAGCTAGTTGGGAACACAAACTTTCTTTTCAGTTGCAAACACCAATCCATACATATATATGAGGATGTACCAGCTCCAACTCGGTTTTACAGTGAAAAGTTCAGGAATTTCAAACCGGCACTAGGAAACACACTGAGAAACCAGAGTAATAGTTTCCCCTGCAAACCGTTCCTTTTGTGCTACATGAACGAACGAGTCTCCAATGCTCAGTTTTGAGGGATAAGTGTGTGTGAAAGCCGTCCTTCTGCTTGCTTGTTGGGAACACATAGTTACTTTTCAGTTGCAAAATCCACTCCATACATATATATGGGGAGGTACTAGCTCCAACTCGGTTTTACAGTGAAAACTGCAGGAACTTCAAACCGGCACTAGGAAACAGACTGAGAAACCAGAGTAAAAGTTTCTTCTTCAACCCGTTCAATTTGTGCTAGATGAACGAATGTCTCTCCACATGCTCAGTTCTGAGAGATATGTGTATGTGAAAGCCGTCCTTCAACTAGCTTGTTTGGAACACAAAGTTCCTTTTCATTTGCAAAGTCCACTCCATACATATATATGGGGAGGTACTAGCTCCAACTCGATTTTACACTGAAAACTGCAGGAACTTCAAACCGGCACTAGGAAACAGACTGTGAAACCAGAGTAAAAGTTTCTCCTTCAACCCGTTCCCTTTGTGCTAGATGAACGAATGTCTCTCCACATGCTCAGTTCTGAGAGATAAGTGTGTGTGAAATCCGTCCTTCACCTAGCTTGTTCGGAACACATAGTTACTTTTCAGTTGCAAACTCCACTCCATACATATATATGGGGAGGTACTAGCTCCAACTCTGTTTTACAGTGAAAACTGCAGGAACTTCAAAACGGCACTAGGAAACAGACTGAGAAACCAGAGTAAAAGTTTCTCCTTTAACCCGTTCCCTTTGTGCTAGATGAACGAATGTCTCTCCACATGCTCAGTACTGAGAAATATGTGTATGTGAAAGCCGTCCTTCAACTAGCTTGTTTGGGACACAAAGTTTCTTTTCATTTGCAAACTCCACTCCATACATATACATGGGGAGGTACTAGCCCCAACTCGGTTTTACACTGAAAACTGCAGGAACTTCAAACCGGCACTAGGAAACAGACTGAGAAACCAGAGTAAATATTTCCCTGCTACCATTTCCCTTTGTGCTAGATGAACGAACGTCTCTCCACATGCTCAATTCTGAGAGATAAGTGTGTGTGGAAGCCGTTCTTCTCCTAGCTTGTTGGGAACACATGGTTACTTTTCAGTTGCCAACTCCACTCCATTCATATATATGGGGAGGTACTAGCTCCAACCCGGTTTTACAGTGAAAACTGCAGGAACTTCAAACCGGCACTAGGAAACAGACTAAGAAACCAGAGTAAAAGTTTCACCTTCAACACGTTCCCTTTGTGCTAGATGAACGAATGTCTCTCCACATGCTCAGTTCTGAGAGATATGTGTATGTGAAAGCCGTCCTTCAACTAGCTTGTTTGGAACACAAAGGTCCTTTTCAGTTGCATACTCCACTCCTTAAAAATATATGGGGAAGTACTAGCTCAAACTCGGTTTTACAGTGAAAACTGCAGGAACTTCAAACCGGCACTAGGAAACACAGTGAGAAAATAGAGAAAAAGTTTCTACTGCTTCCCGTTCCCTTTGAGCTAGATGAACGAACGTCTCTCCACATGCTCAGTTCTGAGAGATAAGTGTGTGTGAAAGCCATTCTTCACCTAGCTTGATGGGAACACAAAGTTTCTTTTCAGTTGCAAACCCCAATCCATACATATATATGAGGATGTACCAGCTCCAAATCGGTTTTACAGTGAAAACTTCAGGAACTTCAAACCGGCACTAGGAAACACACTGAGAAACCAGAGTAATAGTTTCCCCTGCAAACCGTTCCTTTTGTGCTACATGAACGAACGAGTCTCCAATGCTCAGTTTTGAGGGATAAGTGTGTGTGAAAGCCGTCTTTCAGCTAGCTTGTAGGGAACACATAGTTTCTTTTCTGTTGCAAATTCCACTCAATACATATATATGGGGAGGTACCAGCCCCAACTCCGTTTTACAGTGAAAAATGCAGGAACATCAAATCGGGACTAGGAAACAGACTGAGAATCCAGAGTAAAAGTTTCTCCTGCAACCCATTCCCTTTGTGCTTGATGAACGAACGACTCTCCACATGCTCATTTCTGAGATATAAGTGTGTGTGAAAGCCTTAATTCACCTAACTTGTTGGGAACACAAAGTTTCTTTTCACTTGCAAACTCCACTCCATACATATATATGTGGTGGTACGAGCTCCAATTCGGTTTTACAGTGAAAACTGCAGGAACTTCAAACCGGCACTTGGAAACAGACTGAGAATCCAGAGTAAAAGTTTCTCCTGCAACCCGTTCCCTTTGTGCTAGATGAACGAACGTCTCTCCACATGCTCAGTTCTGAGAGATAAATGTGTGTGAAATCCGTACTTCAACTCGCTTGTTGGGAACACAAAGTTCCTTTTCCTTGCAAACTCCACTCCATACATATATATGGGGAGGTACTAGTCCAGCTCGGTTTTACAGTGAAAACTGCAGGAACTTCAATCCGGCACTAGGAAACAGACTGAGAAACCAGAGTAAAAGTATCTCCTGCAACCCGTTCCCTTTGTGCTAGATGAACGAACGTCTCTCCACATGCTCAGTTCTGAGAGATAAGAGTGTGAGAAAGCCGTGCTTCACCCAGCTTGTTGGGAACCCAAAGTTTCTTTTCAGTTGCAAACACCACTCCATATATATATATGGGGAGGTACTAACTCCAACTCGGTTTTACAGTGAAAACTGCAGGAAATTCAAACCGGCACTTGGAAACAGACTGAGAAACCAGAGAAAAATTTCCCCTGCAACCGGTTCCCTCTGAGCTAGATGAACGAACGTCTCTCCACATGCTCAGTTCTGAGAGATAAGTGTGTGTGAAAGCCATACTTCACCTAGCTAGTTGGGAACACAAACATTCTTTTCAGTTGCAAACACCAATCCATACATATATATGAGGATGTACCAGCTCCAACTCGGTTTTACAGTGAAAAGTTCAGGAATTTCAAACCGGCACTAGGAAACACACTGAGAAACCAGAGTAATAGTTTCCCCTGCAAACCGTTCCTTTTGTGCTACATGAACGAACGAGTCTCCAATGCTCAGTTTTGAGGGATAAGTGTGTGTGAAAGCCGTCCTTCTGCTTGCTTGTTGGGAACACATAGTTACTTTTCAGTTGCAAACTCCACTCCATACATATATATGGGGAGGTACTAGCTCCAACTCGGTTTTACAGTGAAAACTGCAGGAACTTCAAACCGGCACTAGGAAACAGACTGAGAAACCAGAGTAAAAGTTTCTCCTTCAACCCGTTCAATTTGTGCTAGATGAACGAATGTCTCTCCACATGCTCAGTTCTGAGAGATATGTGTATGTGAAAGCCGTCCTTCAACTAGCTTGTTTGGAACACAAAGTTCCTTTTCATTTGCAAACTCCACTCCATACATATATATGTGGAGGTACTAGCTCCAACTCGATTTTACACTGAAAACTGCAGGAACTTCAAACCGGCACTAGGAAACAGACTGTGAAACCAGAGTAAATGTTTCTCCTTCAACCCGTTCCCTTTGTGCTAGATGAACGAATGTCTCTCCACATGCTCAGTTCTGAGAGATATGTGTATGTGAAAGCCGTCCTTCAACTAGCTTGTTTGGAACACAAAGTTTCTTTTCATTTGCAAACTCCACTCCATAAATATATATGGGGAGGTACTAACTCCAACTCGGTTTTATACTGAAAACTGCAGGAACTTCAAACCGGCACTAGGAAACAGACTGAGAAACCAGAGAAAAGTTTCTCTTGCAACCCGTTCCCTTTGTGCTAGATGAACGAACGTCTCTCCACATGCTCAGTTCTGAGAGATAAGTGTGTGTGAAAGCCGTGCTTCACCTATCTTGTTGGGAACACAAAGGTTCTTTTCAGTTGCAAACTCCACTCCATACATATATACGGGGAGGTACTAGCTCCAACTCGGTTTTACAGTGAAAACTGCAGGAACTTCAAACAGGCACTTGGAAACAGACTGAGAAACCAGAGTAATAGTTTCTCCTGCAACCGGTTCCTTTTTAGCTAGATGAACGAGAATCTATCCACATGCTAATTTCTGAGAGATAATTGTGTGTGAAAGCCGTACTTCACCTAGCTTGTTGGGAACCCAAAATTTCTTTCCACTTGCAAACAGCACTTCATACATATATATGGGGAGGTAGTAACTGCAACTCGGTTTTACAGTGAAAACTGCAGGAACTTCAAACCGGCACTAGGAAACACACTGAGAATCCAGAGTAAAATTTTCACCTGCATCCTGTTCCATTTGTGCTAGATGAACAAACGTTTCTCCACATGCTCAGTTCTGAGAGATAAGTGTGTGTGAAAGCCGTCCTTCAACTCGCTTGTAGGGAACACAAATTTCCTTTTCCTTGCAATCTCCACTCCATACATATATATGTGGATTTACTAGCTCCAACTCGGTTTTACAGTGAAAACTGCAGGAACTTCAAACCGGCACTAGGAAACAGACTGAGAAACCAGAATAAAGTTTCTCCTTCAACCCGTTCCCTTTGTGCTAGATGAACGAACGTCTCTCCACATGCTCAGTTCTGAGAGATAAGTGTGTGTGAAATCCGTCCTTCACCTAGCTTGTTCGGAACACATCGTTACTTTTCAGTTGCAAACTCCACTCCATACATATATATGGGGAGGTTCTAGCTCCAACTCGGTTTTACAGTGAAAACTGCAGGAACTTCAAACCGGCACTAGGAAACAGACTGAGAAACCAGAGTAAAAGTTTCTCCTTCAACCCGTTCCCTTTGTGCTACATGAAAGAATGTCTCTCCACATGGTCAGTACTGAGAAATATGTGTATGTGAAAGCCGTCCTTCAACTAGCTTCTTTGGAACACAAAGTTTCTTTTCATTTGCAAACTCCACTCCATACATATACATGGGGAGGTACTAGCTCCAACTCGGTTTTACACTGAAAAATGCAGGAACTTCAAACCGGCACTAGGAAACAGACTGAGAAACAAGAGTAAATGTTTCTCCTGCTACCAATTCCCTTTGTGCTAGATGAACGAACGTCTCTCCACATGCTCAATTCTGAGAGATATGTGTGTGTGAAAGCCGTCCTTCACCTAGCTTGTTGGGAACACATAGTTACTTTTCAGTTGCCAACTCCACTCCATACATATATATGGGGAGGTACTAGCTCCAACTCTGTTTTACAGTGAAAACTGCAGGAACTTCAAACCGGCACTAGGAAACAGACTGTGAAACCAGATTAAATGTTTCTCCTTCAACCCGTTCCCTTTGTGCTAGATGAACGAATGTCTCTCCACATGCTCAGTTCTGAGAATATGTGTATGTGAAAGCCGTCCTTCAACTAGCTTGTTTGGAACACAAAGTTTCTTTTCATTTGCAAACTCCACTCCATAAATATATATGGGGAGGTACTAGCTCCAACTCGGTTTTATACTGAAAACTGCAGGAACTTCAAACCGGCACTAGGAAACAGACTGAGAAACCAGAGAAAAGTTTCTCTTGCAACCCGTTCCCTTTGTGCTAGATGAACGAACGTCTCTCCACATGCTCAGTTCTGAGAGATAAGTGTGTGTGAAAGCCGTGCTTCACCTATCTTGTTGGGAACACAAAGGTTCTTTTCAGTTGCAAACTCCACTCCATACATATATACTGGGGAGGTACTAGCTCCAACTCGGTTTTACAGTGAAAACTGCAGGAACTTCAAACAGGCACTTGGAAACAGACTGAGAAACCAGAGTAATAGTTTCTCCTGCAACCGGTTCCTTTTAGCTAGATGAACGAGAATCTATCCACATGCTAATTTCTGAGAGATAATTGTGTGTGAAAGCCGTACTTCACCTAGCTTGTTGGGAACCCAAAATTTCTTTCCACTTGCAAACAGCACTTCATACATATATATGGGGAGGTAGTAACTGCAAACTCGGTTTTACAGTGAAAACTGCAGGAACTTCAAACCGGCACTAGGAAACACACTGAGAATCCTGAGTAAAATTTTCACCTGCAATCCTGTTCCATTTGTGCTAGATGAACAAACGTTTCTCCACATGCTCAGTTCTGAGAGATAAGTGTGTGTGAAAGCCGTCCTTCAACTCGCTTGTAGGGAACACAAATTTCCTTTTCCTTGCAATCTCCACTCCATACATATATATGTGGAGTTACTAGCTCCAACTCGGTTTTACAGTGAAAACTGCAGGAACTTCAAACCGGCACTAGGAAACAGACTGAGAAACCAGAATAAAAGTTTCTCCTTCAACCCGTTCCCTTTGTGCTAGATGAACGAATGTCTCTCCACATGCTCAGTTCTGAGAGATAAGTGTGTGTGAAATCCGTCCTTCACCTAGCTTGTTCGGGAACACATCGTTACTTTTCAGTTGCAAACTCCACTCCATACATATATATGGGGAGGTTCTAGCTCCAACTCTGTTTTACAGTGAAAACTGCAAGAACTTCAAACCGGCACTAGGAAACAGACTGAGAAACCAGAGTAAAAGTTTCTCCTTCAACCCGTTCCCTTTGTGCTACATGAAAGAATGTCTCTCCACATGGTCAGTACTGAGAAATATGTGTATGTGAAAGCCGTCCTTCAACTAGCTTCTTTGGAACACAAAGTTTCTTTTCATTTGCAAACTCCACTCCATACATATACATGGGGAGGTACTAGCTCCAACTCGGTTTTACACTGAAAAATGCAGGAACTTCAAACCGGCACTAGGAAACAGACTGAGAAACAAGAGTAAATGTTTCTCCTGCTACCAATTCCCTTTGTGCTAGATGAACGAACGTCTCTCCACATGCTCAATTCTGAGAGATATGTGTGTGTGAAAGCCGTCCTTCACCTAGCTTGTTGGGAACACATAGTTACTTTTCAGTTGCCAACTCCACTCCATACATATATATGGGGAGGTACTAGCTCCAACTCTGTTTTACAGTGAAAACTGCAGGAACTTCAAACCGGCAGTAGGAAACAGACTAAGAAACCAGAGTAAAAGTTTCACCTTCAACCACTTTCCCTTTGTGCTAGATGAACGAATGTCTCTCCACATGCTCAGTTCTGAGAGATATGTGTATTTGAAAGCCGTCCTTCAACTAGCTTGTTTGGAACACAAAGTTTCTTTTCATTTGCAAACTCCACTCCATACATATATATGGGGAGGTACTAGCTCCAACTCGGTTTTACACTGAAAACTGCAGGAACTTCAAACCGGCACTAGGAAACAGACTGAGAAACCAGAGTAAAAGTTTCTCCTTCAACCCGTTCCCTTTGTGCTAGATGAACGAATGTCTCTCCACATGCTCAGTTCTGAGAGATATGTGTATGTGAAAGCCGTCCTTCAACTAGCTTGTTGGGAACACAAAGTTTCTTTTCATTTGCAAACTCCACTCCATACATATATATGTGGAGGTATTAGCTCTATCACGGTTTTACACTGAAAACTGCAGGAACTTCAAACCGGCACTAGGAAACAGACTTAGAACCAGAGTAAAAGTTTCCCTGCAACCCGTTCCCTTTGTGCTAGATGAACGAATGTCTCTCCACATGCTCAGTTCTGAGAGATATGTGTATGTGAAAGCCGTACTTCAACTAGCTTGTTTGGGAACACAAAGTTTCTTTCATTTGCAAACTCCACTCCATAAATATATATGGGGTAGGGTACTAGCTCCAACTCGGTTTTACAGTGAAAACTGCAGGAACTTCAAACCGGCACTAGGAAACAGACTGAGAAACCAGAGTAAAAGTTTCTCTTGCAACCCGTTCCCTTTGTGCTAGATGAACGAACGTCTCTCCACATGCTCAGTTCTGAGAGATAAGTGTGTGTGAAAGCCGTCCTTCACCTAGCTTGTTGGGAACACAAAGGTTCTTTTCAGTTGCAAACTCCAATCCATACATATATACGGGGAGGTACTAGCTCCAACTCGGTTTTACAGTGAAAACTGCAGGAACTTCAAACAGGCACTAGGAAACAGACTGAGAAACCAGAGTAATAGTTTCCCCTGCAACCGGTTCCTTTTTAGGCTAGATGAACGAGAATCTATCCACATGCTAATTTCTGAGAGATAATTGTGTGTGAAAGCCGTACTTCACCTAGCTTGTTGGGAACACAAAATTTCTTTCACTTGCAAACAGCACTTCATACAATATATGGGGAGGTAGTAACTGCAACTCGGTTTTTACAGTGAAAACTGCAGGAACTTCAAACCGGCACTAGGAAACACACTGAGAATCCAGAGTAAAATTTTCACCTGCATCCCGTTCCATTTGTGCTAGATGAACAAACGTTTCTCCACATGCTCAGTTCTGAGAGATAAGTGTGGTGTGAAAGCCGTCCTTCAACTCGCTTGTTGGGAACACAAAGTTCCTTTCCTTGCAATCTCCACTCCATACATATATATGTGGATTTACTAGCTCCAACTCGGTTTTACAGTGAAAACTGCAGGAACTGTCAAACCGGCACTAGGAAACAGACTGAGAAACCAGAATAAAAGTTTCTCCTTCAACCCGTTCCCTTTGTGCTAGATGAACGAATGTCTCTCCACATGCTCAGTTCTGAGAGATAAGTGTGTGTGAAATCCGTCCTTCACCTAGCTTGTTCGGAACACATCGTTACTTTTCAGTTGCAAACTCCACTCCATACATATATATGGGGAGGTACTAGCTCCAACTCGGTTTTACAGTGAAAACTGCAGGAACTTCAAACCGGCACTAGGAAACAGACTGAGAAACCAGAATAAAAGTTTCTCCTTCAACCCGTTCCCTTTGTGCTAGATGAACGAACGTCTCTCCACATGCTCAGTTCTGAGAGATAAGTGTGTGTGAAATCCGTCCTTCACATAGATTGTTCGGGAACACATAGTTACTTTTCAGTGGCAAACTCCACTCCAAACATATATATGGGGAGGTACTAGCTCCAACTCGGTTTTACAGTGAAAACTGCAGGAACTTCAAACCGGCACTAGGAAACAGACTGAGAAACCAGAGTAAAAGTTCTCCTGCAACCCGTTCCCTTTGTGCTAGATGAACGAAAGTCTCTCCACATGCTCAGTTCTGAGAGATAAGTGTTATGTGAAAGCCGTCCTTCAACCTAGCTGTTGGGAACACAAAGTTTCTTTTCATTTGCAAAACTCCACTCCATACATATATATGGGGAGGTACTAGCTCCAACTCGGTTTTACACTGAAACCTGCAGGAACTTCAACCGGCACTAGGAAACAAGACTGAGAAAACAGAGTAAAAGGTTCTCCTGCACCCGTCCCTTTGTGCTAGATGAACGAACGTCTCTCCACATGCTCAGTTCTGAGAGATAAGTGTGTGTGAAAGCCGTCCTTCACCTAGCTTGTTGGGAACACAAAGTTTCTTTTCAGTTGCAACTCCACTCCATACATATATATGGGGAGGTACTAGCTCCAAATCGGTTTTACAGTGAAAACTGAAGGAACTTCAAACCGGCACTAGGAAACAGACTAGAAACCAGAGAAAGTTTCTACCTGCACACTGTCCCTTGTGCTAGATGAACGAACTGTCTCGTCCACATGCTCAGTTTCTGAGAGATATGTGTATGTGAAAGCCGTCCTTCACCTAGCTTGTTGGGAACACAACGATTCTTTGCAAAAGTTGCAAAACTACACTCCATAGCATATATATGGGTTAGGTACTAACTCCAACCTCGTTTTTACAGTGAAAACTGCAGGAACTTCAACCGACACTAGTAAACAGACTGAGAAATCCGAGGTAAAAGTTTCTCTCCTGCAAAACCCGTTCCCAATTGGGTGCTAGATGAACGAACGTCTCTCCACATTGCTCAGTTTATGAGAGGATAAGTGTGTGTGAAATCCAGTACTTCAACTAGCTTGGGTTGGGAACAAAGTTTCTTTTCAGCCTTGCAAACTTCCACTCATACATAGATATGGGAGGTACTAGCTCCAAGCTCGGTTTTAAAGTGAAAACTGCAGGAATCTTCAAATCCGGCACTAGGTAAACAGCCTGAGAAACCAGAGTAAAATATCTCCTGCAACCCGTTCCCTTTGTGCTAGATGAACGAACGTCTCTCCACATGCTCAGTTCTGAGAGATAAGTGTGTGAGAAAGCCGTGCTTCACCCAGCTTTTTGGGAACCCAAAGTTTCTTTTCAGTTGCAAACACCACTCCATATATATATATGGGGAGGTACTAACTCCAACTCGGTTTTACAGTGAAAAATGCAGGAAATTCAAACCGGCACTTGGAAACAGACTGAGAAACCAGAGAAAAATTTCCCCTGCAAACGGTTCCCTCTGAGCTAGATGAACGAACGTCTCTCCACATGCTCAGTTCTGAGAGATAAGTGTGTGTGAAAGCCATCCTTCACCTAGCTTGTTGGAACACAAACTTCTTTTCAGTTGCAAACCCCAATCCATACATATATATGAGGATGTACAAGCTCCAACTCGGTTTACAGTGAAAACTTCAGGAATTTCAAACCGGCACTAGGAAACACACTGAGAAACCAGAGTAATAGTTTCCCTGCAAACCGTTCCTTTTGTGCTACATGAAACGAACGAGCTCTCCACATGCTCAGTTCTGAGGGATAAGTGTGTGTGAAAGCCGTCCTTCAGCTAGCTTGTTGGGAACACATAGTTCCTTTCAGTTTGCAAACTTCCACTCCATACATATATATGGGGAGGTACTAGCTCCAACTCGGTTTTACAGTGAAAAACTGCAGGAACTTCAAACCGGCACTCGGAAACAGACTGAGAAACCGAGTAAAAGTTTCTCCTGCAACCCCGTTCCCTTTGTGCTAGATGAACGAACGTCTCTCCACATGCTCAGTTCTGAGAGATAGTGTGTGTGAATAGCCGTCCTTCACCTAGCTGTGGGAACACAAAGTTCTTTTCAGTTGCAAACTCCACTCCATACATATATAGGGGAGGTTACGAGCTCCAAACTCGTTTTATCAGTGAAAACTTGCAGGAACTTCAAACCGGCACTAGGAAACAGACTGAGAAACCAGAGTAAAGTTTCTCCTGCACCCGTCCCTTGTGCTAGATGAACGAACGTCTCTCCACATGCTCAGTTCTGAGAGTATAAGTGTGTTGTGAAAGCGTCCTTCACCTAGCTTGTTGGGAACACAAAGTGTTCTTTTCATTGCAAACTCCACTCCATACATATATATGGGGAGGTACTAGCTCCAACTCGGGTTTACATTGAGAAAACTGCAGGAACATTCAAACCGGCCACTAGGAAACGAACAGACTGAGAACCAGAGTAAAAGGTTCTCACTGCAACCGTTCCCTTTGTGCTAGATGAACGAACGTCTCTCCACATGCTCATTCTGAGAGGTATGTGTGTGTGAAAGCCGTCCTTCACCCTATCTTGTTGGAACACAAGTTTCTTTTCACTTGCAAACTCCACTCCATACATATATATGGGGAGGTACTAGCTCCAACGCGGTTTTACAGTGAAAACTGCAGGAACTTCAAACCGGCACTAGGAAACAGACTGGAGAAACCAGAGTAATAGTTTATCCTGCAATCCGTTCCTTTGTAGCTAGAATGAACGAGAAATTCTAGTACACATGCTAAGTTCTGATAGATAAGTGGGTGTGAAAGCCGTACTTCAACCTAGCTTGTTGGTAACACAAAAGTAGTCTTTCAAGCTTGCAAACAGCCACTCATACATAATGTATGGGGAGGTTAGCTAACTGCCAACTCGGTTTTAACGTGAAAACTGCAGGAACTTGCAAACACGGCACTAGGAAACACTACTGAGAATCCAGAGTAAAATTTTCTACCTGCATCCCGTTCCCATTGTGCTAGATGAACGAACGTTCATCTCCACATGGCTCTCAGTTCTGAGGCAGATAAGTGTCGTGTGAAAAGCCGTACCTTCACGAGCTGTTTGGGACACACAAGTTCCTTTCAGGTGCAAATCTCCACTCCATACATATATATGGTCGGAGTTACAAGCTCCAACTCCGGTTTTACAGTGAAAACGGCATGCAGACTTCAAACCGGCACTAGGAAACAGACTGAGAAACCAGAATAAAAGTTTCTCCTTCAACCCGTTCCCTTTGTGCTAGATGAACGAATGTCTCTCCACATGCTCAATTCTGAGAGATAAGTGTGTGTGAAATCCGTCCTTCACCTAGCTTGTACGGAATACATAGTTATTTTTCAGTTGCAAACCCCAATCCATACATATATATGATAATGTACCAGCTCCAACTCGGTTTTACAGTGAAAACTTCAGGAACTTCAAAAAAGCACTAGGAAACACACTGAGAAACCACAGTAATAGTTTCCCGTGCAAACCGTTCCGTTTGTCCTTCATGAACGAACGAGTCTCCAATGCTCAGTTTTGAGGGATAAGTGTGTATGAAACCGTCCTTCAGCTAGCTTGTTGGGAACACATAATTTCTTTTCAGTTGCAAATTCCACTCCATACATATATATGGGAGGTACCAGCTCCAACTCGGTTTTACAGTGAAAACTGCAGGAACTTAAAACCGACACTAGGAAACAGACTGAGAATCCAGAGTAAAAGTTTCTACTGCAACCCGTTCCCTTTGTGCTAGATGAACGAACGTCTCTCCACATGCTCAGTTCTGAGAGATAATTGTGTGTGAAAGCCATCCTTCACCTCGCTTGTTGGGAACACAAAGTTCCTTTTCCTTGCAGACTCCACTACATACATATATATGGGGAGGTACTAGCTCCAACTAGGTTTACAGTGAAAACTGCAGGAACTTCAAACCGGCACTAGGAAACAGACTTAGAAACCAGAGTAAAAGTTTCTCCTGCAAACCGTTCCCTTTGTGCTAGATGAAAAACGTCTCTCCACATGCTCAGTTCTGAGAGATAAGTGTGTGCGAAGGCCGTCCTTCACCTAGATTGTTGGGAACACATAGTTACTTTTCAGTTGCAAAATCCACTCCATATATATATATGGGGAGGAACTAGCCCCAACTCGGTTTTACAGTGAAAACTGCAGGAAATTCAAACCGGCACTAGGAAACAGACTGAGAAACCAGAATAAAAGTTTCTCCTTCAACCCGTTCCCTTTGTGCTAGATGAACGAATGTCTCTCCACATGCTCATTTCTGAGAGATATGTGTATGTGAAAGCCGTCCTTCAACTAGCTTGTTTGGAACACAAAGATTCTTTTCATTTGCAAACTCCACTCCATACATATATATGGGGAGGTACTAGCTCCAACTCGGTTTTACAGTGAAAAGTGCAGGAACTTCAAACCGGCACTTGGTAACAGACTGAGAAACCAGAGTAAAAGTTTCTCCTTCAATCCGTTCCCTATGTGCTAGATGAACGAATGTCTCTCCACATGCTCAGTTTGAGAGATATGTGTATGTGAAAGCCGTCCTTCACCTAGCTTGTTGGGAAAACAAAGTTCCTTTTCAGTTGCATACTCCACTCCTTAAATATATACGGGGAAGTACTAGCTCAAACTCGGTTTTACAGTGAAAACTGCAGGAACTTCAAACCGGCACTAGGAAACACAGTGAGAAAATAGAGAAAAAGTTTCTCCTGCTTCCCGTTCCCTTTGAGCTAGATGAACGAACGTCTCTCCACATGCTCAGTTCTGAGAGATAAGTGTGTGTGAAAGACATCCTTCACCTAGCTTGTTGGGAACTCAAAGTTTCTTTTCAGTTGCAAACCCCAGTCCATACATATATATGAGGATGTACCAGCTCCAACTCGGTTTTACAGTGAAAACTTCAGGAACTTCAAACCGGCACTAGGAAACACACTGAGAAACCAGAGTAATAGTTTCCCCTGCAAACCGTTCCTTTTTGATAGATGAACGAACGTCTCTCCACATGCTCAGTTCTGGGAGATAAGTGTGTGTGAAAGCCATACTTCACCTCGCTTGTTGCGAACACAAAGTTCCTTTTCCTTGCAAACTCCACTCCATACATATATATGGGAAGGTACTAGTCCAACTCGGTTTTACAGTGAAAACTGCAGGAACTTCAAACCTGCACTAGGAAACAGACTGAGAAACCAGAGTAAAAGTTTCTCCTGCAACCCGTTCCCTTTGTGCTAGATGAACGAACGTTTCTCCACATGCTCAGTTCTGAGAGATAAGTGTGTGAGAAAGCCGTGCTTCAACTAGCTTGTTGGGAACACAAAGTTTCTTTTCAGTTGCAAACACCACTCCATACATATATATGGGGAGGTACTAACTCCAACTCGGTTTTACAGTGAAAACTGCAGGAAATTCAAACCGGCACTTGGAAACAGACTGAGAAAACAGAGAAAAATTTCCCCTGCAACCCGTTCACTTGAGCTAGATGAACGAACGTCTCTCCACATGCTCAGTTCTGAGAGATAAATGTGTGTGAAAGCCATACTTCACTAGCTTGTTGGGAACACAAAGTTTCTTTTCAGTTGCAAACCCCAATCCATACATATATATAAGGATGTACCAGCTCAAACTCGGTTTTACAGTGAAAACTTCAGGAACTTCAAACCGGCACTAGGAAACACACTGAGAAACCAGAGTAATAGTTTCCCCTGCAAACCGTTCCTTTTGTGCTACATGAACGAACGAGACTCCAATGCTCAGTTTTGAGGGATAAGTGTGTGAGAAGCCGTCCTTCAGTTAGCTTGTTGGGAACACATAGTTTCTTTTCTGTTGCAAATTCCACTCCATAAATATATATGGGGTGGTACGAGCTCCAATTCGGTTTTACAATGAAACTGCAGGAACTTCAAACCGGCACTTGGAAACAGACTGAGAAACCAGAGTAATAGTTTCTCCTGCAAACAGTTCCCTTTGAGCTAGATGAACGAACTTCTATCCACATGCTAATTTCTGAGAGATAAGTGTGTGTGAAAGCCGTCTTCACCTAGCTTGTTGGGAACACAAAGTTTCTTTTCACTTGCAAACTCCACTCCATACATATATATGGGGAGGTACTAACCCCAACTCGGTTTTACAGTGAAAACTGCAGGAACTTCAAACCGGCATTAGGAAACAGACTGAGAATCCAGAGTAAAAGTTTCTCCTGCAACCCGTTCCCTTTGTGCTAGATGAACGAACGTCTCCCACATGCTCAGTTCTGAGACATAAGTGTGTGTGAAAGCCATACTTCACCTCGCTTGTTGGGAACACAAAGTTCCTTTTCCTTGCAAACTCCACTCCATACATATATATTGGGAGGTACTAGCTCCAAATCGGTTTTAAAGTGAAAACTGCAGAAACTTCATACCGGCACTAGGAAACAGACTGAGAATCCAGAGTAAAAGTTTCTCCTGCAAACCGTTCCTTTTGTGCTAGATGAACGAATGTCTCTCCACATGCTCAGTTCTGAGGGATAGTGTATGTGAATGCCGTCCTTCAACTAGCTTGTTTGGAACACAAAGTTTCTTTCATTTGCAAACTCCACTCCATACATATATATTGGGAGGTACTAGCTCCAACTCGGTTTTACAGTGAAAAGTGCAGGAACTTCAAACCGGCTCGAGGAAACAGACTGAGAACCAGAGTAAAAGTTTCTCCTTCAATCCGTTCCCTATGTGCTAGATGAACGAATGTCTCTCCACATGCTCAGTTCTGAGAGATATGTGTATGTGAAGCCGTCCTTCACGTAGCTTGTTGGGAAAACAAAGTTCCTTTTCAGTTGCATACTCCACTCCTTAAATATATACGGGGAAGTACTAGCTCAAACTCGGTTTTACAGTGAAAACTGCAGGAACTTCAAACCGGCACTAGGAAACACAGTGAGAAATAGAGAAAAAGTTTCTCCTGCTTCCCGTTCCCTTTGAGCTAGATGAACGAACGTCTCTCCACATGCTCAGTTCTGAGAGATAAGTGTGTGTGAAAGACATCCTTCACCTAGCTTGTTGGGAACTCAAAGTTTCTTTTCAGTTGCAAACCCAATCCATACATATATATGAGGAGTACCAGCTCCAACTCGGTTTTACAGTGAAAACTTCAGGAACTTCAAACCGGCACTAGGAAACACACTGAGAAACCAGAGTAATAGTTTCCCCTGCAAACCGTTCCTTTTGTGATAGATGAACGAACGTCTCTCCACATGCTCAGTTCTGGGAGATAAGTGTGTGTGAAAGCCATACTTCACCTCGCTTGTTGCGAACACAAAGTTCTTTTCCTTGCAAACTCCACTCCATACATATATATGGGAAGGTACTAGTCCAACTCGGTTTTACAGTGAAAACTGCAGGAACTTCAAACCTGCACTAGGAAACAGACAGAGAAACCAGAGGAAAGTTTCTCCTGCAACCCGTTCCCTTTGTGATAGATGAACGAACGTCTCTCCACATGCTCAGTTCTGAGACATAAGTGTGTGTGAAAGCCATGCTTCAACTAGCTTGTTGGGAACACAAAGTTTCTTTTCAGTTGCAAACACCACTCCATACATATATATGGGGAGGTACTAACTCCAACTCGGTTTTACAGTGAAAACTGCAGGAATTCAAACCGGCACTTGGAAACAGACTGAGAATCCAGAGTAAAAGTTTCTCATGCAACCCATTCCCTTTGTGCTTGATGAACGAACGACTCTCCACATGCTCAGTTCTGAGAGATAAGTGTGTGTGAAAGCCGTACTTCACCTGACTTGTTGGGAACACAAAGTTTCTTTTCACTTGCAAACTCCACTCCATACATATATATGGGGTGATATGAGCTCCAACTCGGTTTACAATGAAACTGCAGGAACTTCAAACCGGCACTTGGAAACAGACTGAGAAACCAGAGTAAAGTTTCTCCTGCAACCCGTTCCCTTTGTGCTAGATGAACGAACGTCTCTCCACATGCTCAGTTCTGAGAGATAAGTGAGTGTGAAAGCCGTGCTTCAACTAGCTTGTTGGGAACACAAAGTTTCTTTTCAGTTGCAAACACCACTCCATACATATATATGGGGAGGTACTAACTCCAACTCGGTTTTACAGTGAAAACTGCAGGAAATTCAAACCGGCACTTGGAAACAGACTGAGAAACCAGAGAAAAATTTCCCCTGCAACCTGTTCCCTCTGAGCTAGATGAACGAACGTCTCTCCACATGCTCAGTTCTGAGAGATAAAGTGTGTGAAAGCCATCCTTTACTAGCTTGTTGGGAACACAAAGTTTCTTTTCAGTTGCAAACCCCAATCCATACATATATATGAGGATGTACCAGCTCAAACTCGGTTTTACAGTGAAAACTTCTGGAACTTCAAACCGGCACTAGGAAACACACTGAGAAACCAGAGTAATAGTTTCCCCTGCAAACCGTTACTTTGTGCTACATGAATGAACGAGTCTCCAATGCTCAGTTTTGAGGGATAAGTGTGTGTGAAAGCCGTACTTCACCTAACTTGTTGGGAACACAAAGTTTCTTTTCACTTGCAAACTCCACTCCATACATATATATGGGTGGTACGAGCTCCAATTCGGTTTTACAGTGAAAACTGCAGGAACTCAAACCGGCACTGGAAACAGACTGAGAAACCAGAGTAATAGTTTCTCCTGCAACCGTTCCTTTGAGCTAGATGAACGAACGTCTCCACATGCTAATTTCTGAGATAAG
>NW_022587987.1:0-28736 GCF_009834535.1 Camelus ferus | reverse complement strand
CACTGTAAAACCGAGTTGGAGCTAGTACCTCCAATATATATGTATGGAGTGGAGTTTGCAAACTGAAAAGAAACTTTGTGTTCCCAACAAGCTAGGTGAAGGACGGCTTTCACACACACTTATCTCTCAGAACTGAGCATGTGGAGAGACGTTCGTTCATCTAGCACAAAGGGAACGGGTTGCAGGAGAAACTTTTACTCTGGTTTCTCAGTCTGTTTCCTAGTGCCGGTTTGAAGTTCCTGCAGTTTTCACTGTAAAACCGAGTTGGAGCTAGTACCTCCCCATATATATGTATGGAGTGGAGTTTGCAACTGAAAAGAAACTTTGTGTTCCCAACAAGCTAGGTGAAGGACGGCTTTCACACACACTTATCTCTCAGAACTGAGCATGTGGAGAGACGTTCGTTCATCTAGCACAAAGGGAACGGGTTGCAGGAGAAACTTTTACTCTGGTTTCTCAGTCTGTTTCCTAGTGCCGGTTTGAAGTTCCTGCAGTTTTCACTGTAAAACCGAGTTGGAGCTAGTACCTCCCCATATATATGTATGGAGTGGAGTTTGCAACTGAAAAGAAACTTTGTGTTCCCAACAAGCTAGGTGAAGGACGGCTTTCACACACACTTATCTCTCAGAACTGAGCATGTGGAGAGACGTTCGTTCATCTAGCACAAAGGGAACGGGTTGCAGGAGAAACTTTTACTCTGGTTTCTCAGTCTGTTTCCTAGTGCCGGTTTGAAGTTCCTGCAGTTTTCACTGTAAAACCGAGTTGGAGCTAGTACCTCCCATATATATGTATGGAGTGGAGTTTGCAACTGAAAAGAAACTTTGTGTTCCCAACAAGCTAGGTGAAGGACGGCTTTCACACACACTTATCTCTCAGAACTGAGCATGTGGAGAGACGTTCGTTCATCTAGCACAAAGGGAACGGGTTGCAGGAGAAACTTTTACTCTGGTTTCTCAGTCTGTTTCCTAGTGCCGGTTTGAAGTTCCTGCAGTTTTCACTGTAAAACCGAGTTGGAGCTAGTACCTCCCATATATATGTATGGAGTGGAGTTTGCAACTGAAAAGAAACTTTGTGTTCCCAACAAGCTAGGTGAAGGACGGCTTTCACACACACTTATCTCTCAGAACTGAGCATGTGGAGAGACGTTCGTTCATCTAGCACAAAGGGAACGGGTTGCAGGAGAAACTTTTACTCTGGTTTCTCAGTCTGTTTCCTAGTGCCGGTTTGAAGTTCCTGCAGTTTTCACTGTAAAACCGAGTTGGAGCTAGTACCTTCCCATATATATGTATGGAGTGGAGTTTGCAACTGAAAAGAAACTTTGTGTTCCCAACAAGCTAGTTGAAGGACGGCTTTCACACACACTTATCTCTCAGAACTGAGCATGTGGAGAGACGTTCGTTCATCTAGCACAAAGGGAACGGGTTGCAGGAGAAACTTTTACTCTGGTTTCTCAGTCTGTTTCCTAGTGCCGGTTTGAAGTTCCTGCAGTTTTCACTGTAAAACCGAGTTGGAGCTAGTACCTCCCATTTATATGTATGGAGTGGAGTTTGCAACTGAAAAGAAACTTTGTGTTCCCAACAAGCTAGGTGAAGGACGGCTTTCACACACACTTATCTCTCAGAACTGAGCATGTGGAGAGACGTTCGTTCATCTAGCACAAAGGGAACGGGTTGCAGGAGAAACTTTTACTCTGGTTTCTCAGTCTGTTTCCTAGTGCCGGTTTGAAGTTCCTGCAGTTTTCACTGTAAAACCGAGTTGGAGCTAGTACCTCCCATATATATGTATGGAGTGGAGTTTGCAACTGAAAAGAAACTTTGTGTTCCCAACAAGCTAGGTGAAGGACGGCTTTCACACACACTTATCTCTCAGAACTGAGCATGTGGAGAGACGTTCGTTCATCTAGCACAAAGGGAACGGGTTGCAGGAGAAACTTTTACTCTGGTTTCTCAGTCTGTTTCCTAGTGCCGGTTTGAAGTTCCTGCAGTTTTCACTGTAAAACCGAGTTGGAGCTAGTACCTCCCATATATATGTATGGAGTGGAGTTTGCAACTGAAAAGAAACTTTGTGTTCCCAACAAGCTAGGTGAAGGACGGCTTTCACACACACTTATCTCTCAGAACTGAGCATGTGGAGAGACGTTCGTTCATCTAGCACAAAGGGAACGGGTTGCAGGAGAAACTTTTACTCTGGTTTCTCAGTCTGTTTCCTAGTGCCGGTTTGAAGTTCCTGCAGTTTTCACTGTAAAACCGAGTTGGAGCTAGTACCTCCCATATATATGTATGGAGTGGAGTTTGCAACTGAAAAGAAACTTTGTGTTCCCAACAAGCTAGGTGAAGGACGGCTTTCACACACACTTATCTCTCAGAACTGAGCATGTGGAGAGACGTTCGTTCATCTAGCACAAAGGGAACGGGTTGCAGGAGAAACTTTTACTCTGGTTTCTCAGTCTGTTTCCTAGTGCCGGTTTGAAGTTCCTGCAGTTTTCACTGTAAAACCGAGTTGGAGCTAGTACCTCCCATATATATGTATGGAGTGGAGTTTGCAACTGAAAAGAAACTTTGTGTTCCCAACAAGCTAGGTGAAGGACGGCTTTCACACACACTTATCTCTCAGAACTGAGCATGTGGAGAGACGTTCGTTCATCTAGCACAAAGGGAACGGGTTGCAGGAGAAACTTTTACTCTGGTTTCTCAGTCTGTTTCCTAGTGCCGGTTTGAAGTTCCTGCAGTTTTCACTGTAAAACCGAGTTGGAGCTAGTACCTTCCCATATATATGTATGGAGTGGAGTTTGCAACTGAAAAGAAACTTTGTGTTCCCAACAAGCTAGGTGAAGGACGGCTTTCACACACACTTATCTCTCAGAACTGAGCATGTGGAGAGACGTTCGTTCATCTAGCACAAAGGGAACGGGTTGCAGGAGAAACTTTTACTCTGGTTTCTCAGTCTGTTTCCTAGTGCCGGTTTGAAGTTCCTGCAGTTTTCACTGTAAAACCGAGTTGGAGCTAGTACCTTCCCATATATATGTATGGAGTGGAGTTTGCAACTGAAAAGAAACTTTGTGTTCCCAACAAGCTAGTTGAAGGACGGCTTTCACACACACTTATCTCTCAGAACTGAGCATGTGGAGAGACGTTCGTTCATCTAGCACAAAGGGAACGGGTTGCAGGAGAAACTTTTACTCTGGTTTCTCAGTCTGTTTCCTAGTGCCGGTTGAAGTTCCTGCAGTTTTCACTGTAAAACCGAGTTGGAGCTAGTACCTTCCCATATATATGTATGGAGTGGAGTTGCAACTGAAAAGAAACTTTGTGTTCCCAACAAGCTAGTTGAAGGACGGCTTTCACACACACTTATCTCTCAGAACTGAGCATGTGGAGAGACGTTCGTTCATCTAGCACAAAGGGAACGGGTTGCAGGAGAAACTTTTACTCTGGTTTCTCAGTCTGTTTCCTAGTGCCGGTTTGAAGTTCCTGCAGTTTTCACTGTAAAACCGAGTTGGAGCTAGTACCTCCCATATATATGTATGGAGTGGAGTTTGCAACTGAAAAGAAACTTTGTGTTCCCAACAAGCTAGTTGAAGGACGGCTTTCACACACACTTATCTCTCAGAACTGAGCATGTGGAGAGACGTTCGTTCATCTAGCACAAAGGGAACGGGTTGCAGGAGAAACTTTTACTCTGGTTTCTCAGTCTGTTTCCTAGTGCCGGTTTGAAGTTCCTGCAGTTTTCACTGTAAAACCGAGTTGGAGCTAGTACCTTCCCATATATATGTATGGAGTGGAGTTTGCAACTGAAAAGAAACTTTGTGTTCCCAACAAGCTAGTTGAAGGACGGCTTTCACACACACTTATCTCTCAGAACTGAGCATGTGGAGAGACGTTCGTTCATCTAGCACAAAGGGAACGGGTTGCAGGAGAAACTTTTACTCTGGTTTCTCAGTCTGTTTCCTAGTGCCGGTTTGAAGTTCCTGCAGTTTTCACTGTAAAACCGAGTTGGAGCTAGTACCTTCCCATATATATGTATGGAGTGGAGTTTGCAACTGAAAAGAAACTTTGTGTTCCCAACAAGCTAGTTGAAGGACGGCTTTCACACACACTTATCTCTCAGAACTGAGCATGTGGAGAGACGTTCGTTCATCTAGCACAAAGGGAACGGGTTGCAGGAGAAACTTTTACTCTGGTTTCTCAGTCTGTTTCCTAGTGCCGGTTTGAAGTTCCTGCAGTTTTCACTGTAAAACCGAGTTGGAGCTAGTACCTTCCCATATATATGTATGGAGTGGAGTTGGCAACTGAAAAGAAACTTTGTGTTCCCAACAAGCTAGTTGAAGGACGGCTTTCACACACACTTATCTCTCAGAACTGAGCATGTGGAGAGACGTTCGTTCATCTAGCACAAAGGGAACGGGTTGCAGGAGAAACTTTTACTCTGGTTTCTCAGTCTGTTTCCTAGTGCCGGTTTGAAGTTCCTGCAGTTTTCACTGTAAAACCGAGTTGGAGCTAGTACCTCCCATATATATGTATGGAGTGGAGTTTGCAACTGAAAAGAAACTTTGTGTTCCCAACAAGCTAGTTGAAGGACGGCTTTCACACACACTTATCTCTCAGAACTGAGCATGTGGAGAGACGTTCGTTCATCTAGCACAAAGGGAACGGGTTGCAGGAGAAACTTTTACTCTGGTTTCTCAGTCTGTTTCCTAGTGCCGGTTTGAAGTTCCTGCAGTTTTCACTGTAAAACCGAGTTGGAGCTAGTACCTTCCCATATATATGTATGGAGTGGAGTTTGCAACTGAAAAGAAACTTTGTGTTCCCAACAAGCTAGTTGAAGGACGGCTTTCACACACACTTATCTCTCAGAACTGAGCATGTGGAGAGACGTTCGTTCATCTAGCACAAAGGGAACGGGTTGCAGGAGAAACTTTTACTCTGGTTTCTCAGTCTGTTTCCTAGTGCCGGTTTGAAGTTCCTGCAGTTTTCACTGTAAAACCGAGTTGGAGCTAGTACCTTCCCATATATATGTATGGAGTGGAGTTTGCAACTGAAAAGAAACTTTGTGTTCCCAACAAGCTAGTTGAAGGACGGCTTTCACACACACTTATCTCTCAGAACTGAGCATGTGGAGAGACGTTCGTTCATCTAGCACAAAGGGAACGGGTTGCAGGAGAAACTTTTACTCTGGTTTCTCAGTCTGTTTCCTAGTGCCGGTTTGAAGTTCCTGCAGTTTTCACTGTAAAACCGAGTTGGAGCTAGTACCTTCCCATATATATGTATGGAGTGGAGTTGGCAACTGAAAAGAAACTTTGTGTTCCCAACAAGCTAGTTGAAGGACGGCTTTCACACACACTTATCTCTCAGAACTGAGCATGTGGAGAGACGTTCGTTCATCTAGCACAAAGGGAACGGGTTGCAGGAGAAACTTTTACTCTGGTTTCTCAGTCTGTTTCCTAGTGCCGGTTTGAAGTTCCTGCAGTTTTCACTGTAAAACCGAGTTGGAGCTAGTACCTTCCCATATATATGTATGGAGTGGAGTTTGCAACTGAAAAGAAACTTTGTGTTCCCAACAAGCTAGTTGAAGGACGGCTTTCACACACACTTATCTCTCAGAACTGAGCATGTGGAGAGACGTTCGTTCATCTAGCACAAAGGGAACGGGTTGCAGGAGAAACTTTTACTCTGGTTTCTCAGTCTGTTTCCTAGTGCCGGTTTGAAGTTCCTGCAGTTTTCACTGTAAAACCGAGTTGGAGCTAGTACCTTCCCATATATATGTATGGAGTGGAGTTTGCAACTGAAAAGAAACTTTGTGTTCCCAACAAGCTAGTTGAAGGACGGCTTTCACACACACTTATCTCTCAGAACTGAGCATGTGGAGAGACGTTCGTTCATCTAGCACAAAGGGAACGGGTTGCAGGAGAAACTTTTACTCTGGTTTCTCAGTCTGTTTCCTAGTGCCGGTTTGAAGTTCCTGCAGTTTTCACTGTAAAACCGAGTTGGAGCTAGTACCTTCCCATATATATGTATGGAGTGGAGTTTGCAACTGAAAAGAAACTTTGTGTTCCCAACAAGCTAGTTGAAGGACGGCTTTCACACACACTTATCTCTCAGAACTGAGCATGTGGAGAGACGTTCGTTCATCTAGCACAAAGGGAACGGGTTGCAGGAGAAACTTTTACTCTGGTTTCTCAGTCTGTTTCCTAGTGCCGGTTTGAAGTTCCTGCAGTTTTCACTGTAAAACCGAGTTGGAGCTAGTACCTTCCCATATATATGTATGGAGTGGAGTTTGCAACTGAAAAGAAACTTTGTGTTCCCAACAAGCTAGTTGAAGGACGGCTTTCACACACACTTATCTCTCAGAACTGAGCATGTGGAGAGACGTTCGTTCATCTAGCACAAAGGGAACGGGTTGCAGGAGAAACTTTTACTCTGGTTTCTCAGTCTGTTTCCTAGTGCCGGTTTGAAGTTCCTGCAGTTTTCACTGTAAAACCGAGTTGGAGCTAGTACCTTCCCATATATATGTATGGAGTGGAGTTTGCAACTGAAAAGAAACTTTGTGTTCCCAACAAGCTAGTTGAAGGACGGCTTTCACACACACTTATCTCTCAGAACTGAGCATGTGGAGAGACGTTCGTTCATCTAGCACAAAGGGAACGGGTTGCAGGAGAAACTTTTACTCTGGTTTCTCAGTCTGTTTCCTAGTGCCGGTTTGAAGTTCCTGCAGTTTTCACTGTAAAACCGAGTTGGAGCTAGTACCTTCCCATATATATGTATGGAGTGGAGTTTGCAACTGAAAAGAAACTTTGTGTTCCCAACAAGCTAGTTGAAGGACGGCTTTCACACACACTTATCTCTCAGAACTGAGCATGTGGAGAGACGTTCGTTCATCTAGCACAAAGGGAACGGGTTGCAGGAGAAACTTTTACTCTGGTTTCTCAGTCTGTTTCCTAGTGCCGGATTGAAGTTCCTGCAGTTTTCACTGTAAAACCGAGTTGGAGCTAGTACCTTCCCATATATATGTATGGAGTGGAGTTGGCAACTGAAAAGAAACTTTGTGTTCCCAACAAGCTAGTTGAAGGACGGCTTTCACACACACTTATCTCTCAGAACTGAGCATGTGGAGAGACGTTCGTTCATCTAGCACAAAGGGAACGGGTTGCAGGAGAAACTTTTACTCTGGTTTCTCAGTCTGTTTCCTAGTGCCGGTTTGAAGTTCCTGCAGTTTTCACTGTAAAACCGAGTTGGAGCTAGTACCTTCCCATATATATGTATGGAGTGGAGTTGGCAACTGAAAAGAAACTTTGTGTTCCCAACAAGCTAGTTGAAGGACGGCTTTCACACACACTTATCTCTCAGAACTGAGCATGTGGAGAGACGTTCGTTCATCTAGCACAAAGGGAACGGGTTGCAGGAGAAACTTTTACTCTGGTTTCTCAGTCTGTTTCCTAGTGCCGGATTGAAGTTCCTGCAGTTTTCACTGTAAAACCGAGTTGGAGCTAGTACCTTCCCATATATATGTATGGAGTGGAGTTGGCAACTGAAAAGAAACTTTGTGTTCCCAACAAGCTAGTTGAAGGACGGCTTTCACACACACTTATCTCTCAGAACTGAGCATGTGGAGAGACGTTCGTTCATCTAGCACAAAGGGAACGGGTTGCAGGAGAAACTTTTACTCTGGTTTCTCAGTCTGTTTCCTAGTGCCGGTTTGAAGTTCCTGCAGTTTTCACTGTAAAACCGAGTTGGAGCTAGTACCTTCCCATATATATGTATGGAGTGGAGTTTGCAACTGAAAAGAAACTTTGTGTTCCCAACAAGCTAGTTGAAGGACGGCTTTCACACACACTTATCTCTCAGAACTGAGCATGTGGAGAGACGTTCGTTCATCTAGCACAAAGGGAACGGGTTGCAGGAGAAACTTTTACTCTGGTTTCTCAGTCTGTTTCCTAGTGCCGGTTTGAAGTTCCTGCAGTTTTCACTGTAAAACCGAGTTGGAGCTAGTACCTTCCCATATATATGTATGGAGTGGAGTTGGCAACTGAAAAGAAACTTTGTGTTCCCAACAAGCTAGTTGAAGGACGGCTTTCACACACACTTATCTCTCAGAACTGAGCATGTGGAGAGACGTTCGTTCATCTAGCACAAAGGGAACGGGTTGCAGGAGAAACTTTTACTCTGGTTTCTCAGTCTGTTTCCTAGTGCCGGATTGAAGTTCCTGCAGTTTTCACTGTAAAACCGAGTTGGAGCTAGTACCTTCCCATATATATGTATGGAGTGGAGTTTGCAACTGAAAAGAAACTTTGTGTTCCCAACAAGCTAGTTGAAGGACGGCTTTCACACACACTTATCTCTCAAAACTGAGCATGTGGAGAGACGTTCGTTCATCTAGCACAAAGGGAACGGGTTGCAGGAGAAACTTTTACTCTGGTTTCTCAGTCTGTTTCCTAGTGCCGGTTTGAAGTTCCTGCAGTTTTCACTGTAAAACCGAGTTGGAGCTAGTACCTTCCCATATATATGTATGGAGTGGAGTTGGCAACTGAAAAGAAACTTTGTGTTCCCAACAAGCTAGTTGAAGGACGGCTTTCACACACACTTATCTCTCAGAACTGAGCATGTGGAGAGACGTTCGTTCATCTAGCACAAAGGGAACGGGTTGCAGGAGAAACTTTTACTCTGGTTTCTCAGTCTGTTTCCTAGTGCCGGATTGAAGTTCCTGCAGTTTTCACTGTAAAACCGAGTTGGAGCTAGTACCTTCCCATATATATGTATGGAGTGGAGTTTGCAACTGAAAAGAAACTTTGTGTTCCCAACAAGCTAGTTGAAGGACGGCTTTCACACACACTTATCTCTCAGAACTGAGCATGTGGAGAGACGTTCGTTCATCTAGCACAAAGGGAACGGGTTGCAGGAGAAACTTTTACTCTGGTTTCTCAGTCTGTTTCCTAGTGCCGGTTTGAAGTTCCTGCAGTTTTCACTGTAAAACCGAGTTGGAGCTAGTACCTTCCCATATATATGTATGGAGTGGAGTTTGCAACTGAAAAGAAACTTTGTGTTCCCAACAAGCTAGTTGAAGGACGGCTTTCACACACACTTATCTCTCAGAACTGAGCATGTGGAGAGACGTTCGTTCATCTAGCACAAAGGGAACGGGTTGCAGGAGAAACTTTTACTCTGGTTTCTCAGTCTGTTTCCTAGTGCCGGATTGAAGTTCCTGCAGTTTTCACTGTAAAACCGAGTTGGAGCTAGTACCTTCCCATATATATGTATGGAGTGGAGTTTGCAACTGAAAAGAAACTTTGTGTTCCCAACAAGCTAGTTGAAGGACGGCTTTCACACACACTTATCTCTCAGAACTGAGCATGTGGAGAGACGTTCGTTCATCTAGCACAAAGGGAACGGGTTGCAGGAGAAACTTTTACTCTGGTTTCTCAGTCTGTTTCCTAGTGCCGGTTTGAAGTTCCTGCAGTTTTCACTGTAAAACCGAGTTGGAGCTAGTACCTTCCCATATATATGTATGGAGTGGAGTTGGCAACTGAAAAGAAACTTTGTGTTCCCAACAAGCTAGTTGAAGGACGGCTTTCACACACACTTATCTCTCAGAACTGAGCATGTGGAGAGACGTTCGTTCATCTAGCACAAAGGGAACGGGTTGCAGGAGAAACTTTTACTCTGGTTTCTCAGTCTGTTTCCTAGTGCCGGTTTGAAGTTCCTGCAGTTTTCACTGTAAAACCGAGTTGGAGCTAGTACCTTCCCATATATATGTATGGAGTGGAGTTGGCAACTGAAAAGAAACTTTGTGTTCCCAACAAGCTAGTTGAAGGACGGCTTTCACACACACTTATCTCTCAGAACTGAGCATGTGGAGAGACGTTCGTTCATCTAGCACAAAGGGAACGGGTTGCAGGAGAAACTTTTACTCTGGTTTCTCAGTCTGTTTCCTAGTGCCGGTTTGAAGTTCCTGCAGTTTTCACTGTAAAACCGAGTTGGAGCTAGTACCTTCCCATATATATGTATGGAGTGGAGTTTGCAACTGAAAAGAAACTTTGTGTTCCCAACAAGCTAGTTGAAGGACGGCTTTCACACACACTTATCTCTCAGAACTGAGCATGTGGAGAGACGTTCGTTCATCTAGCACAAAGGGAACGGGTTGCAGGAGAAACTTTTACTCTGGTTTCTCAGTCTGTTTCCTAGTGCCGGTTTGAAGTTCCTGCAGTTTTCACTGTAAAACCGAGTTGGAGCTAGTACCTTCCCATATATATGTATGGAGTGGAGTTTGCAACTGAAAAGAAACTTTGTGTTCCCAACAAGCTAGTTGAAGGACGGCTTTCACACACACTTATCTCTCAGAACTGAGCATGTGGAGAGACGTTCGTTCATCTAGCACAAAGGGAACGGGTTGCAGGAGAAACTTTTACTCTGGTTTCTCAGTCTGTTTCCTAGTGCCGGATTGAAGTTCCTGCAGTTTTCACTGTAAAACCGAGTTGGAGCTAGTACCTTCCCATATATATGTATGGAGTGGAGTTGGCAACTGAAAAGAAACTTTGTGTTCCCAACAAGCTAGTTGAAGGACGGCTTTCACACACACTTATCTCTCAGAACTGAGCATGTGGAGAGACGTTCGTTCATCTAGCACAAAGGGAACGGGTTGCAGGAGAAACTTTTACTCTGGTTTCTCAGTCTGTTTCCTAGTGCCGGTTTGAAGTTCCTGCAGTTTTCACTGTAAAACCGAGTTGGAGCTAGTACCTTCCCATATATATGTATGGAGTGGAGTTGGCAACTGAAAAGAAACTTTGTGTTCCCAACAAGCTAGTTGAAGGACGGCTTTCACACACACTTATCTCTCAGAACTGAGCATGTGGAGAGACGTTCGTTCATCTAGCACAAAGGGAACGGGTTGCAGGAGAAACTTTTACTCTGGTTTCTCAGTCTGTTTCCTAGTGCCGGATTGAAGTTCCTGCAGTTTTCACTGTAAAACCGAGTTGGAGCTAGTACCTTCCCATATATATGTATGGAGTGGAGTTTGGCAACTGAAAAGAAACTTTGTGTTCCCAACAAGCTAGTTGAAGGACGGCTTTCACACACACTTATCTCTCAGAACTGAGCATGTGGAGAGACGTTCGTTCATCTAGCACAAAGGGAACGGGTTGCAGGAGAAACTTTTACTCTGGTTTCTCAGTCTGTTTCCTAGTGCCGGTTTGAAGTTCCTGCAGTTTTCACTGTAAAACCGAGTTGGAGCTAGTACCTTCCCATATATATGTATGGAGTGGAGTTGGCAACTGAAAAGAAACTTTGTGTTCCCAACAAGCTAGTTGAAGGACGGCTTTCACACACACTTATCTCTCAGAACTGAGCATGTGGAGAGACGTTCGTTCATCTAGCACAAAGGGAACGGGTTGCAGGAGAAACTTTTACTCTGGTTTCTCAGTCTGTTTCCTAGTGCCGGTTTGAAGTTCCTGCAGTTTTCACTGTAAAACCGAGTTGGAGCTAGTACCTTCCCATATATATGTATGGAGTGGAGTTGGCAACTGAAAAGAAACTTTGTGTTCCCAACAAGCTAGTTGAAGGACGGCTTTCACACACACTTATCTCTCAGAACTGAGCATGTGGAGAGACGTTCGTTCATCTAGCACAAAGGGAACGGGTTGCAGGAGAAACTTTTACTCTGGTTTCTCAGTCTGTTTCCTAGTGCCGGTTTGAAGTTCCTGCAGTTTTCACTGTAAAACCGAGTTGGAGCTAGTACCTTCCCATATATATGTATGGAGTGGAGTTGGCAACTGAAAAGAAACTTTGTGTTCCCAACAAGCTAGTTGAAGGACGGCTTTCACACACACTTATCTCTCAGAACTGAGCATGTGGAGAGACGTTCGTTCATCTAGCACAAAGGGAACGGGTTGCAGGAGAAACTTTTACTCTGGTTTCTCAGTCTGTTTCCTAGTGCCGGTTTGAAGTTCCTGCAGTTTTCACTGTAAAACCGAGTTGGAGCTAGTACCTTCCCATATATATGTATGGAGTGGAGTTGGCAACTGAAAAGAAACTTTGTGTTCCCAACAAGCTAGTTGAAGGACGGCTTTCACACACACTTATCTCTCAGAACTGAGCATGTGGAGAGACGTTCGTTCATCTAGCACAAAGGGAACGGGTTGCAGGAGAAACTTTTACTCTGGTTTCTCAGTCTGTTTCCTAGTGCCGGATTGAAGTTCCTGCAGTTTTCACTGTAAAACCGAGTTGGAGCTAGTACCTTCCCATATATATGTATGGAGTGGAGTTTGCAACTGAAAAGAAACTTTGTGTTCCCAACAAGCTAGTTGAAGGACGGCTTTCACACACACTTATCTCTCAGAACTGAGCATGTGGAGAGACGTTCGTTCATCTAGCACAAAGGGAACGGGTTGCAGGAGAAACTTTTACTCTGGTTTCTCAGTCTGTTTCCTAGTGCCGGTTTGAAGTTCCTGCAGTTTTCACTGTAAAACCGAGTTGGAGCTAGTACCTTCCCATATATATGTATGGAGTGGAGTTGGCAACTGAAAAGAAACTTTGTGTTCCCAACAAGCTAGTTGAAGGACGGCTTTCACACACACTTATCTCTCAGAACTGAGCATGTGGAGAGACGTTCGTTCATCTAGCACAAAGGGAACGGGTTGCAGGAGAAACTTTTACTCTGGTTTCTCAGTCTGTTTCCTAGTGCCGGATTTGAAGTTCCTGCAGTTTTCACTGTAAAACCGAGTTGGAGCTAGTACCTTCCCATATATATGTATGGAGTGGAGTTTGCAACTGAAAAGAAACTTTGTGTTCCCAACAAGCTAGTTGAAGGACGGCTTTCACACACACTTATCTCTCAGAACTGAGCATGTGGAGAGACGTTCGTTCATCTAGCACAAAGGGAACGGGTTGCAGGAGAAACTTTTACTCTGGTTTCTCAGTCTGTTTCCTAGTGCCGGTTTGAAGTTCCTGCAGTTTTCACTGTAAAACCGAGTTGGAGCTAGTACCTTCCCATATATATGTATGGAGTGGAGTTTGCAACTGAAAAGAAACTTTGTGTTCCCAACAAGCTAGTTGAAGGACGGCTTTCACACACACTTATCTCTCAGAACTGAGCATGTGGAGAGACGTTCGTTCATCTAGCACAAAGGGAACGGGTTGCAGGAGAAACTTTTACTCTGGTTTCTCAGTCTGTTTCCTAGTGCCGGATTGAAGTTCCTGCAGTTTTCACTGTAAAACCGAGTTGGAGCTAGTACCTTCCCATATATATGTATGGAGTGGAGTTGGAAACTGAAAAGAAACTTTGTGTTCCCAACAAGCTAGTTGAAGGACGGCTTTCACACACACTTATCTCTCAAAACTGAGCATGTGGAGAGACGTTCGTTCATCTAGCACAAAGGGAACGGGTTGCAGGAGAAACTTTTACTCTGGTTTCTCAGTCTGTTTCCTAGTGCCGGATTGAAGTTCCTGCAGTTTTCACTGTAAAACCGAGTTGGAGCTAGTACCTTCCCATATATATGTATGGAGTGGAGTTTGCAACTGAAAAGAAACTTTGTGTTCCCAACAAGCTAGTTGAAGGACGGCTTTCACACACACTTATCTCTCAGAAACTGAGCATGTGGATAGACGTTCGTTCATCTAGCACAAAGGGAACGGGTTGCAGGAGAAACTTTTACTCTGGTTTCTCAGTCTGTTTCCTAGTGCCGGTTTGAAGTTCCTGCAGTTTTCACTGTAAAACCGAGTTGGAGCTAGTACCTTCCCATATATATGTATGGAGTGGAGTTTGCAACTGAAAAGAAACTTTGTGTTCCCAACAAGCTAGTTGAAGGACGGCTTTCACACACACTTATCTCTCAGAACTGAGCATGTGGAGAGACGTTCGTTCATCTAGCACAAAGGGAACGGGTTGCAGGAGAAACTTTTACTCTGGTTTCTCAGTCTGTTTCCTAGTGCCGGATTGAAGTTCCTGCAGTTTTCACTGTAAAACCGAGTTGGAGCTAGTACCTTCCCATATATATGTATGGAGTGGAGTTGGCAACTGAAAAGAAACTTTGTGTTCCCAACAAGCTAGTTGAAGGACGGCTTTCACACACACTTATCTCTCAGAACTGAGCATGTGGAGAGACGTTCGTTCATCTAGCACAAAGGGAACGGGTTGCAGGAGAAACTTTTACTCTGGTTTCTCAGTCTGTTTCCTAGTGCCGGTTTGAAGTTCCTGCAGTTTTCACTGTAAAACCGAGTTGGAGCTAGTACCTTCCCATATATATGTATGGAGTGGAGTTTGCAACTGAAAAGAAACTTTGTGTTCCCAACAAGCTAGTTGAAGGACGGCTTTCACACACACTTATCTCTCAGAACTGAGCATGTGGAGAGACGTTCGTTCATCTAGCACAAAGGGAACGGGTTGCAGGAGAAACTTTTACTCTGGTTTCTCAGTCTGTTTCCTAGTGCCGGATTTGAAGTTCCTGCAGTTTTCACTGTAAAACCGAGTTGGAGCTAGTACCTTCCCATATATATGTATGGAGTGGAGTTGGCAACTGAAAAGAAACTTTGTGTTCCCAACAAGCTAGTTGAAGGACGGCTTTCACACACACTTATCTCTCAGAACTGAGCATGTGGAGAGACGTTCGTTCATCTAGCACAAAGGGAACGGGTTGCAGGAGAAACTTTTACTCTGGTTTCTCAGTCTGTTTCCTAGTGCCGGATTGAAGTTCCTGCAGTTTTCACTGTAAAACCGAGTTGGAGCTAGTACCTTCCCATATATATGTATGGAGTGGAGTTGGCAACTGAAAAGAAACTTTGTGTTCCCAACAAGCTAGTTGAAGGACGGCTTTCACACACACTTATCTCTCAGAACTGAGCATGTGGAGAGACGTTCGTTCATCTAGCACAAAGGGAACGGGTTGCAGGAGAAACTTTTACTCTGGTTTCTCAGTCTGTTTCCTAGTGCCGGTTTGAAGTTCCTGCAGTTTTCACTGTAAAACCGAGTTGGAGCTAGTACCTTCCCATATATATGTATGGAGTGGAGTTTGCAACTGAAAAGAAACTTTGTGTTCCCAACAAGCTAGTTGAAGGACGGCTTTCACACACACTTATCTCTCAGAACTGAGCATGTGGAGAGACGTTCGTTCATCTAGCACAAAGGGAACGGGTTGCAGGAGAAACTTTTACTCTGGTTTCTCAGTCTGTTTCCTAGTGCCGGATTGAAGTTCCTGCAGTTTTCACTGTAAAACCGAGTTGGAGCTAGTACCTTCCCATATATATGTATGGAGTGGAGTTGGCAACTGAAAAGAAACTTTGTGTTCCCAACAAGCTAGTTGAAGGACGGCTTTCACACACACTTATCTCTCAGAACTGAGCATGTGGAGAGACGTTCGTTCATCTAGCACAAAGGGAACGGGTTGCAGGAGAAACTTTTACTCTGGTTTCTCAGTCTGTTTCCTAGTGCCGGATTGAAGTTCCTGCAGTTTTCACTGTAAAACCGAGTTGGAGCTAGTACCTTCCCATATATATGTATGGAGTGGAGTTGGCAACTGAAAAGAAACTTTGTGTTCCCAACAAGCTAGTTGAAGGACGGCTTTCACACACACTTATCTCTCAAAACTGAGCATGTGGAGAGACGTTCGTTCATCTAGCACAAAGGGAACGGGTTGCAGGAGAAACTTTTACTCTGGTTTCTCAGTCTGTTTCCTAGTGCCGGTTTGAAGTTCCTGCAGTTTTCACTGTAAAACCGAGTTGGAGCTAGTACCTTCCCATATATATGTATGGAGTGGAGTTGGCAACTGAAAAGAAACTTTGTGTTCCCAACAAGCTAGTTGAAGGACGGCTTTCACACACACTTATCTCTCAGAACTGAGCATGTGGAGAGACGTTCGTTCATCTAGCACAAAGGGAACGGGTTGCAGGAGAAACTTTTACTCTGGTTTCTCAGTCTGTTTCCTAGTGCCGGTTTGAAGTTCCTGCAGTTTTCACTGTAAAACCGAGTTGGAGCTAGTACCTTCCCATATATATGTATGGAGTGGAGTTGGCAACTGAAAAGAAACTTTGTGTTCCCAACAAGCTAGTTGAAGGACGGCTTTCACACACACTTATCTCTCAGAACTGAGCATGTGGAGAGACGTTCGTTCATCTAGCACAAAGGGAACGGGTTGCAGGAGAAACTTTTACTCTGGTTTCTCAGTCTGTTTCCTAGTGCCGGATTGAAGTTCCTGCAGTTTTCACTGTAAAACCGAGTTGGAGCTAGTACCTTCCCATATATATGTATGGAGTGGAGTTGGCAACTGAAAAGAAACTTTGTGTTCCCAACAAGCTAGTTGAAGGACGGCTTTCACACACACTTATCTCTCAGAACTGAGCATGTGGAGAGACGTTCGTTCATCTAGCACAAAGGGAACGGGTTGCAGGAGAAACTTTTACTCTGGTTTCTCAGTCTGTTTCCTAGTGCCGGATTTGAAGTTCCTGCAGTTTTCACTGTAAAACCGAGTTGGAGCTAGTACCTTCCCATATATATGTATGGAGTGGAGTTGGCAACTGAAAAGAAACTTTGTGTTCCCAACAAGCTAGTTGAAGGACGGCTTTCACACACACTTATCTCTCAGAACTGAGCATGTGGAGAGACGTTCGTTCATCTAGCACAAAGGGAACGGGTTGCAGGAGAAACTTTTACTCTGGTTTCTCAGTCTGTTTCCTAGTGCCGGATTGAAGTTCCTGCAGTTTTCACTGTAAAACCGAGTTGGAGCTAGTACCTTCCCATATATATGTATGGAGTGGAGTTGGCAACTGAAAAGAAACTTTGTGTTCCCAACAAGCTAGTTGAAGGACGGCTTTCACACACACTTATCTCTCAAACTGAGCATGTGGAGAGACGTTCGTTCATCTAGCACAAAGGGAACGGGTTGCAGGAGAAACTTTTACTCTGGTTTCTCAGTCTGTTTCCTAGTGCCGGTTTGAAGTTCCTGCAGTTTTCACTGTAAAACCGAGTTGGAGCTAGTACCTTCCCATATATATGTATGGAGTGGAGTTTGCAACTGAAAAGAAACTTTGTGTTCCCAACAAGCTAGTTGAAGGACGGCTTTCACACACACTTATCTCTCAGAACTGAGCATGTGGAGAGACGTTCGTTCATCTAGCACAAAGGGAACGGGTTGCAGGAGAAACTTTTACTCTGGTTTCTCAGTCTGTTTCCTAGTGCCGGATTGAAGTTCCTGCAGTTTTCACTGTAAAACCGAGTTGGAGCTAGTACCTTCCCATATATATGTATGGAGTGGAGTTTGCAACTGAAAAGAAACTTTGTGTTCCCAACAAGCTAGTTGAAGGACGGCTTTCACACACACTTATCTCTCAGAACTGAGCATGTGGAGAGACGTTCGTTCATCTAGCACAAAGGGAACGGGTTGCAGGAGAAACTTTTACTCTGGTTTCTCAGTCTGTTTCCTAGTGCCGGATTGAAGTTCCTGCAGTTTTCACTGTAAAACCGAGTTGGAGCTAGTACCTTCCCATATATATGTATGGAGTGGAGTTGGCAACTGAAAAGAAACTTTGTGTTCCCAACAAGCTAGTTGAAGGACGGCTTTCACACACACTTATCTCTCAGAACTGAGCATGTGGAGAGACGTTCGTTCATCTAGCACAAAGGGAACGGGTTGCAGGAGAAACTTTTACTCTGGTTTCTCAGTCTGTTTCCTAGTGCCGGTTTGAAGTTCCTGCAGTTTTCACTGTAAAACCGAGTTGGAGCTAGTACCTTCCCATATATATGTATGGAGTGGAGTTTGCAACTGAAAAGAAACTTTGTGTTCCCAACAAGCTAGTTGAAGGACGGCTTTCACACACACTTATCTCTCAGAACTGAGCATGTGGAGAGACGTTCGTTCATCTAGCACAAAGGGAACGGGTTGCAGGAGAAACTTTTACTCTGGTTTCTCAGTCTGTTTCCTAGTGCCGGTTTGAAGTTCCTGCAGTTTTCACTGTAAAACCGAGTTGGAGCTAGTACCTTCCCATATATATGTATGGAGTGGAGTTTGCAACTGAAAAGAAACTTTGTGTTCCCAACAAGCTAGTTGAAGGACGGCTTTCACACACACTTATCTCTCAGAACTGAGCATGTGGAGAGACGTTCGTTCATCTAGCACAAAGGGAACGGGTTGCAGGAGAAACTTTTACTCTGGTTTCTCAGTCTGTTTCCTAGTGCCGGTTTGAAGTTCCTGCAGTTTTCACTGTAAAACCGAGTTGGAGCTAGTACCTTCCCATATATATGTATGGAGTGGAGTTGGCAACTGAAAAGAAACTTTGTGTTCCCAACAAGCTAGTTGAAGGACGGCTTTCACACACACTTATCTCTCAGAACTGAGCATGTGGAGAGACGTTCGTTCATCTAGCACAAAGGGAACGGGTTGCAGGAGAAACTTTTACTCTGGTTTCTCAGTCTGTTTCCTAGTGCCGGTTTGAAGTTCCTGCAGTTTTCACTGTAAAACCGAGTTGGAGCTAGTACCTTCCCATATATATGTATGGAGTGGAGTTGGCAACTGAAAAGAAACTTTGTGTTCCCAACAAGCTAGTTGAAGGACGGCTTTCACACACACTTATCTCTCAGAACTGAGCATGTGGAGAGACGTTCGTTCATCTAGCACAAAGGGAACGGGTTGCAGGAGAAACTTTTACTCTGGTTTCTCAGTCTGTTTCCTAGTGCCGGTTTGAAGTTCCTGCAGTTTTCACTGTAAAACCGAGTTGGAGCTAGTACCTTCCCATATATATGTATGGAGTGGAGTTTGCAACTGAAAAGAAACTTTGTGTTCCCAACAAGCTAGTTGAAGGACGGCTTTCACACACACTTATCTCTCAAACTGAGCATGTGGAGAGACGTTCGTTCATCTAGCACAAAGGGAACGGGTTGCAGGAGAAACTTTTACTCTGGTTTCTCAGTCTGTTTCCTAGTGCCGGTTTGAAGTTCCTGCAGTTTTCACTGTAAAACCGAGTTGGAGCTAGTACCTTCCCATATATATGTATGGAGTGGAGTTGGCAACTGAAAAGAAACTTTGTGTTCCCAACAAGCTAGTTGAAGGACGGCTTTCACACACACTTATCTCTCAGAACTGAGCATGTGGAGAGACGTTCGTTCATCTAGCACAAAGGGAACGGGTTGCAGGAGAAACTTTTACTCTGGTTTCTCAGTCTGTTTCCTAGTGCCGGTTTGAAGTTCCTGCAGTTTTCACTGTAAAACCGAGTTGGAGCTAGTACCTTCCCATATATATGTATGGAGTGGAGTTTGCAACTGAAAAGAAACTTTGTGTTCCCAACAAGCTAGTTGAAGGACGGCTTTCACACACACTTATCTCTCAGAACTGAGCATGTGGAGAGACGTTCGTTCATCTAGCACAAAGGGAACGGGTTGCAGGAGAAACTTTTACTCTGGTTTCTCAGTCTGTTTCCTAGTGCCGGATTTGAAGTTCCTGCAGTTTTCACTGTAAAACCGAGTTGGAGCTAGTACCTTCCCATATATATGTATGGAGTGGAGTTGGCAACTGAAAAGAAACTTTGTGTTCCCAACAAGCTAGTTGAAGGACGGCTTTCACACACACTTATCTCTCAGAACTGAGCATGTGGAGAGACGTTCGTTCATCTAGCACAAAGGGAACGGGTTGCAGGAGAAACTTTTACTCTGGTTTCTCAGTCTGTTTCCTAGTGCCGGATTGAAGTTCCTGCAGTTTTCACTGTAAAACCGAGTTGGAGCTAGTACCTTCCCATATATATGTATGGAGTGGAGTTGGAAACTGAAAAGAAACTTTGTGTTCCCAACAAGCTAGTTGAAGGACGGCTTTCACACACACTTATCTCTCAAAACTGAGCATGTGGAGAGACGTTCGTTCATCTAGCACAAAGGGAACGGGTTGCAGGAGAAACTTTTACTCTGGTTTCTCAGTCTGTTTCCTAGTGCCGGATTTGAAGTTCCTGCAGTTTTCACTGTAAAACCGAGTTGGAGCTAGTACCTTCCCATATATATGTATGGAGTGGAGTTTGCTAACTGAAAAGAAACTTTGTGTTCCCAACAAGCTAGTTGAAGGACGGCTTTCACACACACTTATCTCTCAGAACTGAGCATGTGGAGAGACGTTCGTTCATCTAGCACAAAGGGAACGGGTTGCAGGAGAAACTTTTACTCTGGTTTCTCAGTCTGTTTCCTAGTGCCGGATTGAAGTTCCTGCAGTTTTCACTGTAAAACCGAGTTGGAGCTAGTATCCTTCCCATATATATGTATGGAGTGGAGTTGGAAACTGAAAAGAAACTTTGTGTTCCCAACAAGCTAGTTGAAGGACGGCTTTCACACACACTTATCTCTCAAACTGAGCATGTGGAGAGACGTTCGTTCATCTAGCACAAAGGGAACGGGTTGCAGGAGAAACTTTTACTCTGGTTTCTCAGTCTGTTTCCTAGTGCCGGTTTGAAGTTCCTGCAGTTTTCACTGTAAAACCGAGTTGGAGCTAGTACCTTCCCATATATATGTATGGAGTGGAGTTTGCAACTGAAAAGAAACTTTGTGTTCCCAACAAGCTAGTTGAAGGACGGCTTTCACACACACTTATCTCTCAGAACTGAGCATGTGGAGAGACGTTCGTTCATCTAGCACAAAGGGAACGGGTTGCAGGAGAAACTTTTACTCTGGTTTCTCAGTCTGTTTCCTAGTGCCGGTTTGAAGTTCCTGCAGTTTTCACTGTAAAACCGAGTTGGAGCTAGTACCTTCCCATATATATGTATGGAGTGGAGTTGGCAACTGAAAAGAAACTTTGTGTTCCCAACAAGCTAGTTGAAGGACGGCTTTCACACACACTTATCTCTCAGAACTGAGCATGTGGAGAGACGTTCGTTCATCTAGCACAAAGGGAACGGGTTGCAGGAGAAACTTTTACTCTGGTTTCTCAGTCTGTTTCCTAGTGCCGGTTTGAAGTTCCTGCAGTTTTCACTGTAAAACCGAGTTGGAGCTAGTACCTTCCCATATATATGTATGGAGTGGAGTTTGCAACTGAAAAGAAACTTTGTGTTCCCAACAAGCTAGTTGAAGGACGGCTTTCACACACACTTATCTCTCAAAACTGAGCATGTGGAGAGACGTTCGTTCATCTAGCACAAAGGGAACGGGTTGCAGGAGAAACTTTTACTCTGGTTTCTCAGTCTGTTTCCTAGTGCCGGTTTGAAGTTCCTGCAGTTTTCACTGTAAAACCGAGTTGGAGCTAGTACCTTCCCATATATATGTATGGAGTGGAGTTGCTAACTGAAAAGAAACTTTGTGTTCCCAACAAGCTAGTTGAAGGACGGCTTTCACACACACTTATCTCTCAGAACTGAGCATGTGGAGAGACGTTCGTTCATCTAGCACAAAGGGAACGGGTTGCAGGAGAAACTTTTACTCTGGTTTCTCAGTCTGTTTCCTAGTGCCGGATTGAAGTTCCTGCAGTTTTCACTGTAAAACCGAGTTGGAGCTAGTACCTTCCCATATATATGTATGGAGTGGAGTTGAAACTGAAAAGAAACTTTGTGTTCCCAACAAGCTAGTTGAAGGACGGCTTTCACACACACTTCTCTCTCAAACTGAGCATGTGGAGAGACGTTCGTTCATCTAGCACAAAGGGAACGGGTTGCAGGAGAAACTTTTACTCTGGTTTCTCAGTCTGTTTCCTAGTGCCGGTTTGAAGTTCCTGCAGTTTTCACTGTAAAACCGAGTTGGAGCTAGTACCTTCCCATATATATGTATGGAGTGGAGTTTGCAACTGAAAAGAAACTTTGTGTTCCCAACAAGCTAGTTGAAGGACGGCTTTCACACACACTTATCTCTCAGAACTGAGCATGTGGAGAGACGTTCGTTCATCTAGCACAAAGGGAACGGGTTGCAGGAGAAACTTTTACTCTGGTTTCTCAGTCTGTTTCCTAGTGCCGGATTGAAGTTCCTGCAGTTTTCACTGTAAAACCGAGTTGGAGCTAGTACCTTCCCATATATATGTATGGAGTGGAGTTGGAAACTGAAAAGAAACTTTGTGTTCCCAACAAGCTAGTTGAAGGACGGCTTTCACACACACTTATCTCTCAGAACTGAGCATGTGGAGAGACGTTCGTTCATCTAGCACAAAGGGAACGGGTTGCAGGAGAAACTTTTACTCTGGTTTCTCAGTCTGTTTCCTAGTGCCGGTTTGAAGTTCCTGCAGTTTTCACTGTAAAACCGAGTTGGAGCTAGTACCTTCCCATATATATGTATGGAGTGGAGTTGGCAACTGAAAAGAAACTTTGTGTTCCCAACAAGCTAGTTGAAGGACGGCTTTCACACACACTTATCTCTCAGAACTGAGCATGTGGAGAGACGTTCGTTCATCTCGCACAAAGGGAACGGGTTGCAGGAGAAACTTTTACTCTGGTTTCTCAGTCTGTTTCCTAGTGCCGGATTGAAGTTCCTGCAGTTTTCACTGTAAAACCGAGTTGGAGCTAGTACCTTCCCATATATATGTATGGAGTGGAGTTTGCAACTGAAAAGAAACTTTGTGTTCCCAACAAGCTAGTTGAAGGACGGCTTTCACACACACTTATCTCTCAAAACTGAGCATGTGGAGAGACGTTCGTTCATCTAGCACAAAGGGAACGGGTTGCAGGAGAAACTTTTACTCTGGTTTCTCAGTCTGTTTCCTAGTGCCGGATTTGAAGTTCCTGCAGTTTTCACTGTAAAACCGAGTTGGAGCTAGTACCTTCCCATATATATGTATGGAGTGGAGTTGGAAACTGAAAAGAAACTTTGTGTTCCCAACAAGCTAGTTGAAGGACGGCTTTCACACACACTTATCTCTCAGAACTGAGCATGTGGAGAGACGTTCGTTCATCTAGCACAAAGGGAACGGTTTGCAGGAGAAACTTTTACTCTGGTTTCTCAGTCTGTTTCCTAGTGCCGGATTGAAGTTCCTGCAGTTTTCACTGTAAAACCGAGTTGGAGCTAGTACCTTCCCATATATATGTATGGAGTGGAGTTGGAAACTGAAAAGAAACTTTGTGTTCCCAACAAGCTAGTTGAAGGACGGCTTTCACACACACTTATCTCTCAAACTGAGCATGTGGAGAGACGTTCGTTCATCTAGCACAAAGGGAACGGGTTGCAGGAGAAACTTTTACTCTGGTTTCTCAGTCTGTTTCCTAGTGCCGGTTTGAAGTTCCTGCAGTTTTCACTGTAAAACCGAGTTGGAGCTAGTACCTTCCCATATATATGTATGGAGTGGAGTTTGCAACTGAAAAGAAACTTTGTGTTCCCAACAAGCTAGTTGAAGGACGGCTTTCACACACACTTATCTCTCAGAACTGAGCATGTGGAGAGACGTTCGTTCATCTAGCACAAAGGGAACGGGTTGCAGGAGAAACTTTTACTCTGGTTTCTCAGTCTGTTTCCTAGTGCCGGTTTGAAGTTCCTGCAGTTTTCACTGTAAAACCGAGTTGGAGCTAGTACCTTCCCATATATATGTATGGAGTGGAGTTGGAAACTGAAAAGAAACTTTGTGTTCCCAACAAGCTAGTTGAAGGACGGCTTTCACACACACTTATCTCTCAGAACTGAGCATGTGGAGAGACGTTCGTTCATCTCGCACAAAGGGAACGGTTTGCAGGAGAAACTTTTACTCTGGTTTCTCAGTCTGTTTCCTAGTGCCGGATTGAAGTTCCTGCAGTTTTCACTGTAAAACCGAGTTGGAGCTAGTACCTTCCCATATATATGTATGGAGTGGAGTTGGAAACTGAAAAGAAACTTTGTGTTCCCAACAAGCTAGTTGAAGGACGGCTTTCACACACACTTATCTCTCAAACTGAGCATGTGGAGAGACGTTCGTTCATCTAGCACAAAGGGAACGGGTTGCAGGAGAAACTTTTACTCTGGTTTCTCAGTCTGTTTCCTAGTGCCGGTTTGAAGTTCCTGCAGTTTTCACTGTAAAACCGAGTTGGAGCTAGTACCTTCCCATATATATGTATGGAGTGGAGTTTGCAACTGAAAAGAAACTTTGTGTTCCCAACAAGCTAGTTGAAGGACGGCTTTCACACACACTTATCTCTCAGAACTGAGCATGTGGAGAGACGTTCGTTCATCTAGCACAAAGGGAACGGGTTGCAGGAGAAACTTTTACTCTGGTTTCTCAGTCTGTTTCCTAGTGCCGGATTTGAAGTTCCTGCAGTTTTCACTGTAAAACCGAGTTGGAGCTAGTACCTTCCCATATATATGTATGGAGTGGAGTTGCAACTGAAAAGAAACTTTGTGTTCCCAACAAGCTAGTTGAAGGACGGCTTTCACACACACTTATCTCTCAAACTGAGCATGTGGAGAGACGTTCGTTCATCTAGCACAAAGGGAACGGGTTGCAGGAGAAACTTTTACTCTGGTTTCTCAGTCTGTTTCCTAGTGCCGGTTTGAAGTTCCTGCAGTTTTCACTGTAAAACCGAGTTGGAGCTAGTACCTTCCCATATATATGTATGGAGTGGAGTTTGCAACTGAAAAGAAACTTTGTGTTCCCAACAAGCTAGTTGAAGGACGGCTTTCACACACACTTATCTCTCAGAAACTGAGCATGTGGAGAGACGTTCGTTCATCTAGCACAAAGGGAACGGGTTGCAGGAGAAACTTTTACTCTGGTTTCTCAGTCTGTTTCCTAGTGCCGGATTGAAGTTCCTGCAGTTTTCACTGTAAAACCGAGTTGGAGCTAGTACCTTCCCATATATATGTATGGAGTGGAGTTGGCAACTGAAAAGAAACTTTGTGTTCCCAACAAGCTAGTTGAAGGACGGCTTTCACACACACTTATCTCTCAAACTGAGCATGTGGAGAGACGTTCGTTCATCTAGCACAAAGGGAACGGGTTGCAGGAGAAACTTTTACTCTGGTTTCTCAGTCTGTTTCCTAGTGCCGGTTTGAAGTTCCTGCAGTTTTCACTGTAAAACCGAGTTGGAGCTAGTACCTTCCCATATATATGTATGGAGTGGAGTTGGCAACTGAAAAGAAACTTTGTGTTCCCAACAAGCTAGTTGAAGGACGGCTTTCACACACACTTATCTCTCAGAACTGAGCATGTGGAGAGACGTTCGTTCATCTAGCACAAAGGGAACGGGTTGCAGGAGAAACTTTTACTCTGGTTTCTCAGTCTGTTTCCTAGTGCCGGTTTGAAGTTCCTGCAGTTTTCACTGTAAAACCGAGTTGGAGCTAGTACCTTCCCATATATATGTATGGAGTGGAGTTTGCAACTGAAAAGAAACTTTGTGTTCCCAACAAGCTAGTTGAAGGACGGCTTTCACACACACTTATCTCTCAGAACTGAGCATGTGGAGAGACGTTCGTTCATCTAGCACAAAGGGAACGGGTTGCAGGAGAAACTTTTACTCTGGTTTCTCAGTCTGTTTCCTAGTGCCGGTTTGAAGTTCCTGCAGTTTTCACTGTAAAACCGAGTTGGAGCTAGTACCTTCCCATATATATGTATGGAGTGGAGTTTGCAACTGAAAAGAAACTTTGTGTTCCCAACAAGCTAGTTGAAGGACGGCTTTCACACACACTTATCTCTCAGAACTGAGCATGTGGAGAGACGTTCGTTCATCTAGCACAAAGGGAACGGGTTGCAGGAGAAACTTTTACTCTGGTTTCTCAGTCTGTTTCCTAGTGCCGGATTGAAGTTCCTGCAGTTTTCACTGTAAAACCGAGTTGGAGCTAGTACCTTCCCATATATATGTATGGAGTGGAGTTTGCAACTGAAAAGAAACTTTGTGTTCCCAACAAGCTAGTTGAAGGACGGCTTTCACACACACTTATCTCTCAGAACTGAGCATGTGGAGAGACGTTCGTTCATCTAGCACAAAGGGAACGGGTTGCAGGAGAAACTTTTACTCTGGTTTCTCAGTCTGTTTCCTAGTGCCGGATTGAAGTTCCTGCAGTTTTCACTGTAAAACCGAGTTGGAGCTAGTACCTTCCCATATATATGTATGGAGTGGAGTTGGCAACTGAAAAGAAACTTTGTGTTCCCAACAAGCTAGTTGAAGGACGGCTTTCACACACACTTATCTCTCAGAACTGAGCATGTGGAGAGACGTTCGTTCATCTAGCACAAAGGGAACGGGTTGCAGGAGAAACTTTTACTCTGGTTTCTCAGTCTGTTTCCTAGTGCCGGATTGAAGTTCCTGCAGTTTTCACTGTAAAACCGAGTTGGAGCTAGTACCTTCCCATATATATGTATGGAGTGGAGTTGGCAACTGAAAAGAAACTTTGTGTTCCCAACAAGCTAGTTGAAGGACGGCTTTCACACACACTTATCTCTCAAACTGAGCATGTGGAGAGACGTTCGTTCATCTAGCACAAAGGGAACGGGTTGCAGGAGAAACTTTTACTCTGGTTTCTCAGTCTGTTTCCTAGTGCCGGTTTGTAAGTTCCTGCAGTTTTCACTGTAAAACCGAGTTGGAGCTAGTACCTTCCCATATATATGTATGGAGTGGAGTTTGCAACTGAAAAGAAACTTTGTGTTCCCAACAAGCTAGTTGAAGGACGGCTTTCACACACACTTATCTCTCAGAACTGAGCATGTGGAGAGACGTTCGTTCATCTAGCACAAAGGGAACGGGTTGCAGGAGAAACTTTTACTCTGGTTTCTCAGTCTGTTTCCTAGTGCCGGTTTGAAGTTCCTGCAGTTTTCACTGTAAAACCGAGTTGGAGCTAGTACCTTCCCATATATATGTATGGAGTGGAGTTTGCAACTGAAAAGAAACTTTGTGTTCCCAACAAGCTAGTTGAAGGACGGCTTTCACACACACTTATCTCTCAGAACTGAGCATGTGGAGAGACGTTCGTTCATCTAGCACAAAGGGAACGGGTTGCAGGAGAAACTTTTACTCTGGTTTCTCAGTCTGTTTCCTAGTGCCGGATTTGAAGTTCCTGCAGTTTTCACTGTAAAACCGAGTTGGAGCTAGTACCTTCCCATATATATGTATGGAGTGGAGTTGCAACTGAAAAGAAACTTTGTGTTCCCAACAAGCTAGTTGAAGGACGGCTTTCACACACACTTATCTCTCAGAACTGAGCATGTGGAGAGACGTTCGTTCATCTAGCACAAAGGGAACGGGTTGCAGGAGAAACTTTTACTCTGGTTTCTCAGTCTGTTTCCTAGTGCCGGTTTGAAGTTCCTGCAGTTTTCACTGTAAAACCGAGTTGGAGCTAGTACCTTCCCATATATATGTATGGAGTGGAGTTTGCAACTGAAAAGAAACTTTGTGTTCCCAACAAGCTAGTTGAAGGACGGCTTTCACACACACTTATCTCTCAGAAACTGAGCATGTGGAGAGACGTTCGTTCATCTAGCACAAAGGGAACGGGTTGCAGGAGAAACTTTTACTCTGGTTTCTCAGTCTGTTTCCTAGTGCCGGATTGAAGTTCCTGCAGTTTTCACTGTAAAACCGAGTTGGAGCTAGTACCTTCCCATATATATGTATGGAGTGGAGTTGGAAACTGAAAAGAAACTTTGTGTTCCCAACAAGCTAGTTGAAGGACGGCTTTCACACACACTTATCTCTCAAAACTGAGCATGTGGAGAGACGTTCGTTCATCTAGCACAAAGGGAACGGGTTGCAGGAGAAACTTTTACTCTGGTTTCTCAGTCTGTTTCCTAGTGCCGGTTTGAAGTTCCTGCAGTTTTCACTGTAAAACCGAGTTGGAGCTAGTACCTTCCCATATATATGTATGGAGTGGAGTTGGCAACTGAAAAGAAACTTTGTGTTCCCAACAAGCTAGTTGAAGGACGGCTTTCACACACACTTATCTCTCAGAACTGAGCATGTGGAGAGACGTTCGTTCATCTAGCACAAAGGGAACGGGTTGCAGGAGAAACTTTTACTCTGGTTTCTCAGTCTGTTTCCTAGTGCCGGATTGAAGTTCCTGCAGTTTTCACTGTAAAACCGAGTTGGAGCTAGTATCTTCCCATATATATGTATGGAGTGGAGTTGGCAACTGAAAAGAAACTTTGTGTTCCCAACAAGCTAGTTGAAGGACGGCTTTCACACACACTTCTCTCTCAAAACTGAGCATGTGGAGAGACGTTCGTTCATCTAGCACAAAGGGAACGGGTTGCAGGAGAAACTTTTACTCTGGTTTCTCAGTCTGTTTCCTAGTGCCGGTTTGTAAGTTCCTGCAGTTTTCACTGTAAAACCGAGTTGGAGCTAGTACCTTCCCATATATATGTATGGAGTGGAGTTGGAAACTGAAAAGAAACTTTGTGTTCCCAACAAGCTAGTTGAAGGACGGCTTTCACACACACTTATCTCTCAGAACTGAGCATGTGGAGAGACGTTCGTTCATCTAGCACAAAGGGAACGGGTTGCAGGAGAAACTTTTTACTCTGGTTTCTCAGTCTGTTTCCTAGTGCCGGTTTGAAGTTCCTGCAGTTTTCACTGTAAAACCGAGTTGGAGCTAGTACCTTCCCATATATATGTATGGAGTGGAGTTGAAACTGAAAAGAAACTTTGTGTCCCAACAAGCTAGTTGAAGGACGGCTTTCACACACACTTATCTCTCAAACCTGAGCATGTGGAGAGACGTTCGTTCATCTAGCACAAAGGGAACGGGTTGCAGGAGAAACTTTTACTCTGGTTTCTCAGTCTGTTTCCTAGTGCCGGATTGAAGTTCCTGCAGTTTTCACTGTAAAACCGAGTTGGAGCTAGTACCTTCCCATATATATGTATGGAGTGGAGTTGGCAACTGAAAAGAAACTTTGTGTTTCCCACAAGCTAGTTGAAGACGGCTTT